>NW_027640758.1:0-71916 GCF_949752795.1 Hyperoodon ampullatus
TCCATGACACCTGTCATCACAATGCTCCATGCCCCTTGTCATTACAGTGCTCCATGATGTTCGTCATCACAATTATCCATGGTCTTCTCATCACAGTGCTCCACGCTCTTGCCATCACAATGCTCCATGCCCTGGTCATCACAATGATCCATGACCCCTGTCATCACAATGCTCCATACTGCTTGTCATTACAGTGCTCCATGACACTCGTAATCACAATTGTCCATGGTCTTCTCATCACAATGCTCCACGCCCTTGTCATCAAAATGCTCCATGACACTTGTCATCACAATGCTCCATGACCACTGTCATAACAATGCTCCATGACCCCTGTCATCACAAGGCTCCATACCACTTGTCATTACAGTGCTCCATGACGCTCCTCATCACAATTATCCATGGTCTTCTCATCACAATGCTCCACGGTCTTGCCATCACAGTGCTCCATGCCTTGGGCATCACAATGCTCCATGTCCCCGGTCATCACAATGCTCCATGACCACTGTCATCACAGTGCTCTATACCCCTTGTCATTACAGTGCTCCATGACCCTCGTCATCACAATTATCCATGGTCTTCTCATCACAATGCTCCACGATCTTGCCATCGCAATGCTCCATGACCTGGTCATCACAATGCTCCATGTCCTCTGTCATCAATTCTCCACGATCTTGGCATCACTATGCTCCATGACACTTCTCATCACAGTGTTACATGCTTTGTCATCACAATTCTCTATGCACTTGTCATCGCAATGCTCCATGACCCCGTCATAGCAAGCTCCATGTGCTTGTCATCACAATACTCCATGCCCTTGTCGTCCAAATTCTCCATGACCTTTGTCATCACAATGCTCCCTGACACTTGTCGTCAGAATGCTCCCTGAAAATTGTCATGAAAAGGCTCCATGTCTTTTTCATCACAATGCCCCATGCCATTTTCATCAAAATGCTCCATGTCATTGTCATCAAAATACTCCACAAGCTTGTCATCAGAATGCTCCATGAACCTTGTCATCACAATGCTCCATGACCCCTGTTATCACAATGCTCCATACACCTTGTCATTACAGTGCTCCATGACGCTCATCATCACAATTATCCATGGTCTTCTCATCACAATGCTCCACGGTCTTGCCATCACAATACTCCATGCCCTGGTCATCACAATGCTCCATGTCCCCTGTCATCACAATTCTCCACGTTCTTGGCATCACTGTGCTCCATGATGCTTTTCATCACAGTGTTACATGCTTTGTCATCACAATTCTCTATGCACTTGTCATCGCAATGCTCCATGATCCCTGTCACAGCAAGCTCCATGTGATTGTCATCACAATGCTTCATGAACATGTCATCAAAATTCTCAATGGCCCTTGTTATCACAATGCTCCCTGACCCTTGTCATCACAATGCCCCAAGCGCTTGTCATCAAAATGCTCCATTACCTTTGTCATCACAATCCTCCATGACACTTGGCATCACAATGCTCCATTCCATTGTCATCGCAATGGACCATGACATATGTCATCACAATGCTCCCTGACACCCTTCTTCACAATACTCCATGACCTTCTCATCACAATGCTCCATGCCCTTGTCATCACAATGCGCCATGCCCACTGTCATCACAATAATCCCTGAAACTTGTCAAACCAATGCAACATGCCCCTGTCCTCACAATGCTCCATGCCCTTTCATCACAATGCTCTATGACCCCTGTCATCACAATGCTCCGTGACTCCAGTCATCACAATGCTTCATGACCTTTGTCATCACAATGGTCCATGCCCTCGTCATCACAAGGCTCTGTGACCTTTGTCACCACAGCGCTCCATGAACATTTCATCACAATGCTCGGTGACCCTTGTCCTCCCAATGCTCAATGCCTTTGTTAGCACAATACTCCATGACCCATGGCATCACAATGTGCCATGCGCTTGTCATCACAATGCTCCACATCTTTGTCATCACAATGCTCCATAAACCTTGTCATCACACTGCTCCATGCACTTCTCATCAAAATTCTCTCTCACCACTGATATCACAATGTTCCATCACTAGTCAACACAATACTCCCTCACCCCTGTCATCACAATATTCCATGACCCTTGTCACAACAATGCTACATGCCTTTATCATCACAATGCTCCATTCCCCTGAAATCACAATGTTCCATAACCCCTGTCATCACAATGCTCCCTGCCCTTCACAACAGAATGCACCACACCCTTGTCATCAAAATGCTCCATGACCTTTGTCATCACAAAGCTCAATGACCCTTGTCATCACAATGCTGCATGCCATTGTCATCACAATGCTCCATGAACCCTCTCATCACATTGTTCCATGCCCTTGTCATCACAGGCTCCATGATGCTTTTCATCACAATGCTCGATGCCATTCTTATCACAATGCTCCATGCGCTTGTCATTACAATCCTCCATGACCCATGTATCACAGTGTTCCATGCCCTTGTCATCACAATGCTCCTTGCCCCCTCTCATCACAATAATCCATGAAATTTTTCAGACCAATGCTCCATGCCCTTGTCATCACAATGCTCCATTACCCCTGTCATAACAATGCTCCATGACCCCTGCCATCACAATGTTCCACAGCCTTGTCATCACAAGGCTCCATGACCCTTGTCATCACAATGCTCCAAGACCCCTGTAATCACAATGCTCCATGCCCTTGTCATCACAAAGCTCCATGACGCATGTCAACAGAATGCTCCATGGCCTTCTCATTCACGATGTTCCATGCCTTTGTCATCACAATGCTCCAAGACTCCTGTAATCACAATGCTCCATGCCCCTTTTCATCTCAATGCTCCATGAACCCTGTCATCACAATGCACCATGCCCATCATCATAATGCTTCAGGCTATTGTCATCACAATGAAACCAAAATGCTCCATGACCTCTGTCATCACAATGCTCCAAATCCTTGTGATCAATATGTTCCATAACACTTATCATCACAACGCCCCATGACGCTCGTCATCACAATTATCCATGGTCTTCTCATCACAATGCTCCATGACCTTTGTCATCACAATACTCAATACCCTTGTCATCACAATGCTCCCTGACACTTGTTGTCAGTTTTCTCCTTGAACCCTGTCATGACAAGGCTCCATGCCTTTTTCATCACAATGATCCATGCCCTTTTCATCACACTGCTCCAAGACCGCTGTAATCACAATGCTCCATGCCCTTGTCATCACAAAGCTCCATGATGCATGTCATCAGAACGCTCCATGGCCTTCTCATCCCAATGCTCCATGCCCTTGTCATCACAATGCTCCAAGACCCCTGTAATCACAATGCTCCATGGCACTTTTCATCAGAATGCTCCATGAGACTTGTCATCACAAGGCTCCATGGTCTTCTCATCACAGTGCTCCAGTACCTTGTCATCACAATGCTCCATGACCCCTGTCATCACAGTACTCCATGGACATTTTCAGCCCAATGCTCCATGACCTTCTCATCACAATGCGCCATGACCCCTGTCATCACAATGCTCCATGACCACTGTCATCACAACGCTCCATGAACCCTGACAACACAATGATCCGGGACTCTTGTCATTAAAATGCTCCATGACCATTGTCATCACAATGATCCATGCGCTTGTCATCCCAATGCTCCATGACCCGTGTAATCACTATGCTCCGTGATGCTTGTCATCACAGTGCTCCATGAAACTTGTCATCATAATGCTCCTTGCCTTTGTCAACAAAATGGTACATAATCTTGTCATCACAATTCTCCATGCACTTGTCATCACAATCCTCCATGACCATTGGGATCACATTGCTTCATGCCCTTGCCATCTCTCTCTTGCCTTTCTGGTTTTTACAGATATTCGGATGTCCCTTTTGACCGGTGGTAAGTGACAATTCTTTGTTGTGTGGATTTGTATTGCGCGCTTGCTTGATTGGCCAAAAAGGGTGTATTCATTTTCTTCTGAATATATTCAGGAGAAAAGGCATACGCCCTTTTTGGCCAAGTGCATCTCTGTCCAAGTTGGGATGCTTTTCCTGTGCTTTAAAGGCGATTCCAATTTACCTCTTGAAATATGTTTTGTGCAATTCTGCGTCATTTTCAAGGCCGCTTCATTTCCTTCCCTCAACAGATTTTTGGAAGTGAGTAGTCCTTTATAAGTCTGCAGGTTTGTGAATTGCTGTGCCCCTGAGCTCCAATTTTCAAATCCCATCTTTGTGAGCTGGCCGCAAATCCACAATTTTGCTTCAGGACCTATACAGGTTCCAGGGGTGGCTATATTGGTTCCCTGTGGGTGGCTGAGGCTTTGGTTAATTCTTCTTCCTGCCGGGAAATTAGAGTGACATGTGCCCGTCCAAATGCCTACATCTACTCTCTGATTGGTTCTCCCTCTTCCCTTTCATCCTCTGCACAATTAGCAAACTGTGCGAACCAGGAGGTTATAGGGGCTGACTCCCCTAAGTTGGGACATTGATAGTAAAGCAGTTGGAATGCCAAAGTGGAGCACAAGGAGAGGAAAAATTAGGAGAGTTTTAGAAACCTTTCGCCATCACAGGGTGTCCATTTTCTAGGTTTCCCATACATGTTATAATTGTAGTGATATTCCCTTCTACCTGGAGATTTCGGACACATGGAATGGTGGCATGCATTACTACTTTAAAAGGTCTGCATTTTCTCTCCCAATCTCACCAGTCCTCTCAGTCCCAAGTGTCCTGCCTTATGTCTCATCCAGCTGTCTTTGCAGATAGGGTCATTCCAGGTTTCATCAGAACCCCTGAAGGAATTGTGTAAGAATTTCGCTGTTTTTGGGGTTTTTTTTGAAATTCATTTTTATAATGGGGTTGAGCTGATTTTCACTGACGTGTTTATGCCAGTCTAGACACAATTGATTCCCTTACGGAGACATATCAATACATAGGTTTTAAGATTCTTAGTACTCAGATATATTCCTCTGTGGGGCATAGGGGTGTTGAGTCCCGTTCACTGAGGAAGGTGTAGGTCTTGTCTATTCTGTATTTGGTTTATGGAATGGTACCTGTGCTAATATCAAACTCTGGTTTTATGCATCACCCCACCTCTCCTTTCCCCTGAAGCAGGCATAAGAGATTTTTGCTAAATGTGAGACTCTGTTCTCTTTCCTAATTCAGTTCATGTGTTGTGATATTGACATTCCCTCTATAAGTCATATCTTATGATAAGATTCTTTTTCTGCGTGACTAATTTCCCTTAAAATCATCATACGTAAATCCACTCATTATGCTGCTACTGGCCTTATATACATTGAGTTCATGTCTGAGTGATATTCCGTTGTACAAAATTACCACAAGTTCTTTATGCATTTCTCTTTTTCCTGGGATATTTTAGGTGTACCAAAGTTGAGGTTCTTGTATGCAGAGCAGCCCTAAACTTTGGGGTGCCTGTGTCTTATTGACATTTAGTCTTCCCAAGTTATATGTCCATGAGTTGAAATCCCCTTGCTCTGGGGCTTTGTATTTTAGATGTTTTAAAAACAGCATACACTTCTTCAGAGTGGCTCTTGGATATTTATACCCCACCCATCAGCGTGACTAGGCTCCCTGTTTTCCATGGCCTCTCCTGCATTTCTGGTTTGTACACATTTTTTGGATGGCCTTTCTGAGCAGTGGAAATTGAGACTTCTTTGTTGTGCGGATTTGCATTTCCCTCTTGCTTGGTTGGCCAAAAACTCTGCATGTGTTTTTTTCCTGAAGATATTCACGAAAAAAACGTATACACCCTTTTGCCCAACCGCATCATTTTAGAAATTCTGCTGCTTTTCATATGCTTTAAATGTGAGTACAATCTACCTTTTGAAATCTGTTTCCTGCAATTCTGCCTCTCATTCAGATCCTCTTCGTTACCTTACCTGAATATATTTTTGGACGTTGGTTATCATTTATATCTTTGCAGGTCTTGGAATTGTCTGCTCCTGAGCTCCATTTTGCAACTCGCTTTTTTTGTGAGCTGGCCGCCAAACCATTGGATTACTTCTGGCCCTATTCTGGTTCTGGGGAGGCAGGCTGAGCCTTTGGTTAATTCTTCTTCCTAATGGGAAATTAGAGTGACATGTGCCTGTCAAAAGTCCTACAGCTAATCTCTCATTTGTTCACCCGCTTCCCATTTATCCTCTGCACAAATTGCAAACTGTGTGAAACAGGAGGTTAAAGGTGCTGATTCTCCAAGTGGGGAGATTGTTAGTAATGTGGCTGGAATGGCGAACCCCAGCACCAGGAGATCAAAAATGAGGTGCATTTTAGACACCTTTCCTGAGCACACGGTGTACATTCATCTCGGTTTCCCAGGCATGTTTTTGCTGTCAGAAGATTCCCTTGAACCTGCAGATTTGGGACACATGGAATGGGTACCAGGCAGTATTACTTTAAAAGGTCTGCATTTCCTCACCCAGCCTCTCTAACATCTCTTAGTGTGCATAGCTTCCAGCCTTATATAATCATCCTGCTGTGGGTCTACATGTGTTCAATCCATGTTACATCGTAGACCTTCAACAAAAGTTGTAAGAATTTTTGTCTGTCTCACTGTTTTTATAAATAGTTTTAAATTTATTTTTATATTGGTTACAGCTGATTTTCAAAGCTCTGTTTTTTGCTGCTGTACATCCACTTGATTCATGTACTGTGAGACAACAATAACTTCTTTTTCAGATGCTTACCAGTCACATGTATTATTTTCCAGTGACTTGAGTGGGCTGAGTGCAGTTCTTTGAGGTACCGTGTAGGCCTTGTCAGTTATTCAATTTGGTACTTGGAATGGTATCTTTGCTAATTTCAACCTCCTGGATAATACCTCACCATTCCCCACCTTTCCCATTTAGCAGCCTTATGTCTATTTTCTACATATTTGACTATGTTTCTGTTTTGTAATTTATTTCATGTGTAGCTATTTTTGATTCCACCTTTAAGTGACATCTTATGATATGTGTCTTTTTCTTTCTGACATATGTCACTTAGAATGATCGTATGTAACTCCTCCAGAGTTGTTACAACTGGCCTTATTTCATTGATTTCTGGATGAGTAATATTCCACTCTACATAAGTACCCCATCGCTTTTATTCATTTTATCCTTCCAGGGACATTTAGGTTATATCCAAGTTGAGGCCCTTTTTAACAGAGAGGTGGTAAACGTTCGGGTGCCTGTTTTCTGTCGATTTTTGTTTTTCCCAAGGTACACGCCCATGAGTGCAAGTGCCCTATGCTCTGTAGCTCATTTTTTAGATGTTTTAGCAAACACAATACACTTCTCCAGAGTGGCCGTTGGCAAATTACATTTCCACTATCAGCCTCACAGGGCTCCCTTTTCTCCTTGCCCTGTCCTGCATTTCTGGTGTTTACACTTTATGTGGATGGCCCTTCTGACTGATGTGAAGTGATACATTTTGTGATATTGATTTCCAGTGCCCACCTGTTTGGTTGGATAAAAAGTGTGTATGGCCTTTACTTGAATATATTCAGAAAAAATGCATACACCTTTTTGGCCAACTGCATCATTGGCGATGTTCAGCCCCTTTTCTTGTGCTTTAATGGGGAGTCCTTTCTACCTCTTCAAATCTGTTTCCTGCCACTCTCCCTTGCTTACAAGTCCTTTTCTGTGACTTACCTCAAGACATTTTTCGACGATAGATATTTTCAACTCTGCAGTTTCATGAATTTTAGTGCCCCTGAGTTCCATTTTTCAAATTGTGTTTTTGGAAACTGGACACAAAACAGCGGGATTTCCTCTAGCCCTATTCTGTTTCCGTTGGCAATTCTAGCCTTTGATGAATTTTTCTTCTGGATTGGAAATTAGAGTGGCATGTGCCTGTCCGAACACCTAAGACTTGTCTCTAAATTTTTCTCATCCTTCTGCTTCATCCTCTGGACAAATTCCAAACTGTGCGCAACAGGATGTTGACGGTGCTGATATCCCCAAGTGAGGAGATTGTTAGGAAAGATGCTGGAGGGTTGAACCCGAGCACCAGGCAATGAGGAGATGAGGTGTCTTTTCCAAACTCTTTCCGATCAAACGGTGTACCATCCTCTAGGTGTGACAGGCATGTTTTAGCTGTAGGAAGCGTCCCGTGCATGTAAGGAGAACACCAGGGATTTTTCCAAATCAGTGCCTCCCCGAACCCCAAACTGGGGAATTTTTAAGCTACGGCTACACGTATGTCCTTTAAGGTCCTTGGGAAATAGGCAGAGCCCAAACTTTAGATGACTGAAATCTTCAGGGTCAGAAGCGCTCACCATCGGCCTTGCTTAGGTTACATTTTATCTGTCAATGATAGATGATGTCAATAAAAATATCTATTCTTTTTCAGATTATTTCCCCTTATAGGTTATTGCAAAATATTCAGTGTAGTTCCCTGTGCTATACAGTAGTTCCTTGTTGATGATCTATTTTATACATAGCAGTGTGTATGTGTTAATCCCAAACTGTTAATTTATCCCTTCTCCTACCTTTCCCCTTTGGTAATAATAAATTATAAGATTTTATACTTCTCAGAAATGGGGGAGCTGAAAGAGAGGTATCATTTTCAATGGAAAAGCATTCAAAACAAGATTGAAGCTTCAGCCAAGAGTATTCGATGTACATGCATGGAAATAAATCACTTCATTTCTCTAATGTTGACCTGACAAATAAGACAGACGTCTTCACTGAACTTGCTTATAGGAAAGTGATGGAAATATCAAATGTAAGTCTTAGAAACATCTTATTTTACCCGAGCATTATACACTGCTCTATGTTAACTACAGTTTGGCTCACACATCTGTTCATTGAAGTTACAATGTTCTCAATTTCTGTTACTGATCCTCCAGAGTGGACCCCAACAGGAGTCCCCGTGCCCAGTGTCATTGGAGCCAACAGATCAAGACTGAGTTTGGTTCAGAAGCAAAGGAAACATTATTTTGAAAACAGAATGGAGAGGTGAGAGCGTGCACTCCCCAATGGGCTGTGGGCTGGGCTGCTGTGTAGGGTCCCCGGCAGCGTCAGTGGGAGGGAGGGGATGGAGCTCTCGAGGGCTGCGTTGGCTGCAGCTCAGGCTCTATGCCGCGGAGTCTGCATGGGACCCTGCTAGCTGAGGTGTCGACCCAGCCATTCTGCACTAGGAAATCGGGTCTGAAGTGCCGGGTGTGGGACCTCTGCATGCGGAAACCTAGGAGCACGTGAAATTAGACAAAGCACAAAGGAAAAACAGGTTGGACTTTATTTTATTGCCCAGATTCTCTTTTTATCTCCCAGGAATTTTTAATGAACGTTGCCGGAGACGAACACCTCCTCTGCTTTTTGTTCCGTTCCTTATTCTTGGGGTGTTGAGGGTGCAGACCCCTCTTTTGTAACTGCTTCATGCTGTGGTGGGAGCCCTGATATATGGGGGGAGGGGCAAAACGTCTCCCCACCAGCCTCCTGGTGAGGTTGATTGTCCCAAGGCCTCCTGCCTCACTTCTCGTCCGCCTGAGCACCAGCATTGGAAGTGTTACAGATTCTAATGATCTTTAAGGGTCCAGGAAAGAGAGGCGCAGAGATGCTGCGGTGGCAGGTTTCACCCCACACCACATATGTTCGGCGACATTAGGCTGACAGTTTTTGCCAGACTAGATGCTCTGACCAGTAGTCTGTGCTTTCTTTAATTAGGTCCCTGAATTAATGTACAAACAGCACCATGTGTCAGAGCCCTGCCCGCACAACTCCCAGACAGTCCAGGGTCAGTGGTGATCCAGGACCATGACGTCCACTGAGTCAATGGCCTGTAGAAGTAGCCAGCAGTCCAGCCGGTCATATTGGCCACCATCACCGCGGTGTCTGTAGGGTTTTCTATGGTGAAAGCGTGATATACGTTTCCCCCGCCAAGCTTATTAGCTCCCCTCTGGGTGCAGTATGTCCTGCAAGCAGTAGTCTGCTCTTTCTGGGCACAGTCTTGTCGTTTTCTGAGAGAAACTCCAGGTCAAGTGATGGTCACACGAGTCATCTTGGGGGCCCGTTGCCCCCGTTTATCTCTCTGGAGGTTGGAGTTGGAGGGCCTCCTCACTCGAGGTCAGTGTGTCCACAGAGCGACCCCTGCAACTTCAGGGCATGATGGGTGGTTAGGATCACCACGTGGGGTCCTTTTCCCTTAGGAGGGAGCTGGCCTTGCGGGCTGCTGATTTCCAGCTTTTTAGATACCCCAGTATCCTGGCCTGATGAGTCGGTGGGCAAAGCCCTTGGTGACCATAGTTTATCATACCTGAAGGGCATTCTTGTGTTGCTCCATTTCAAGTGGTCCCAGTTTTTGCACTAAGGCTCCAAGGGCGATTAACCTTTGACCGGGTATGTAAAGGTCAAAGGGTTTAGCTAAATTAGGGAGTTCCTGGGCAAGGGTCTGTATTGACTGCTCTTTCCATTCTTGAAAGGCTGCTTCTGGATTCTATTCAAAAGGATCATCATCTTTTCGTGTCAGTGTTTCATGTAGAGGCCCAGCTATTACACTGTAGTTAGGGATCCAGATGCAGAAAACCTTGGCCTCCCCAGGAACCCCTAAGCTGTCTTCTAGTTTTAGAAGAGGTAAGGCTGCAAATGGCTTCTTCCCTATCCTGGGATGCGTTTCTCTGAATATCTGTGAGAATGAAGCCCAGGCATGTCACCTTAGCCTGGGATATTTGAGCGTTTTTCTTGGACACCTTCTATCATTTCTTGGCTAGGTAGTTCAGAGGCGTCTTTAGTAGGCCTGGCGATCAGAATGTCATCTGCATATTGAAGGAGGGTTCCCTTTTACAGAGGTTGAACTTTTAGGTCTTTAGAGGACATTTCCCCAATGATGGTGTGGGGATTTTTGAACCATTGGGGCAGGACGGCCCAGCATTATTGCTTTTGTTGCATGTTGTGTCCTGCCACTCACAAGCCAAAAATTCTTGTCACTCTGAGATGAATGGAATACAGAAGAAGGCATCATTGAAGTCTAATACAGAATGCCATGGCCTGGTGGAAGGTAGAATGACCAGGAGGGAGTAGGAAATACGAGCTACTGGATGTATATCCTCGGTGGCTTCACTGACTGTCCTGATATCCTTTACCAGGTCTCCAGCAGCCCATGGGGCTCTCGTGGTCAGGTCAATCCCAGGATATGGAGCTCACCTGTGCTGCACCCCTACCCCACAGCCCACGGGGCTCTCGTGGTCAAGTCCCTCCCAGGGTATGGAGCTCACCTCTGCAGCTACCCAGCAGCCCATGGGGCTCTCCTACTCAGGCCCTTCCCAGGATACGGAGCTCCCCTGGGCAGGTACCCCAGCAGGGCTGGACATACAGTAACTGTGCACATAGCCCACCTTGCAGAGAAACCCCAGCTCACCTGTTGCTCACAGCTGACACAGAACACCTCAGAGCAGGACTTGAACTAACAAACAACAGCTCTGACAGGTCTGTGACCATGGCTATCACTCTCTGCAGGCTCTCTCTGCCTGGTCTTCCAGACACTTCCACTGCAGCCAGGGCGCCAGGCCTCTGTCTCCACCCACCATCACTCCTCTCCCTGACTCCTTGGTTCCTCTCATTAGGATAGTGTCTTCTTGAAGTTGTTTTCCACTCATGGACCAGATAAAATGATAAGAAAACAAGCCGCAGCTGCAGCCCCTTGTCTATCCTGACTCTCAAGAGCCCACACCTGTTCCTAGGGCCTGGCCCGTTTAGCAAGTTTCATTTTCTGCAACTGTGAGCCCCTGAGGGGTGAGGATTGGCTGATTTTGGTAGCCTGAAACTGCCTGCCAGCCCTCCACAGGTTTGCCTGGGTTGAGGGCAATATAAACAGCTCTCCAGTGAGCGACAGCCCTTGTAGCTGTGACCGACGCCATATTCTCTGCCCCGTAGGCAGTGCCGGGGCTGTGCTGGTGGGAGGGAGTGAGGGGCCGTGGCTTTGTGGGTTGCCCAGTGTGAGTGGGGCTCTGCTGGACTTTCTGCAGGAGTTGCCAGGCTGCCACCTGCTAAAGAAGAGGATGTGTCACCGATACCTGCTGCTGGATTTTCTCCCCAGGCACAGGTGAGGAAGTAAAAAAGCAGTGGGGGCCGTGGCAGGAGGGGTATCTCAGGCAGGGAAATGGAAAGCTTCCAGAAGAGCATCTGGGGCCAGGACCATCCTGACTGGCCTGCAGGCACCAAGTCGGCCTGTGTGCTGTCGCTGGTGTGGCTCCACAGCCCTTCGTCTAAGCTTGCAAGCTCTTGTACATATTCAGGTGTTTTACCTGGAAAGGGTGGGAAGAATTCAGCTTCAGCAGGACTGGGGCTCAGCTCACGTTTACTCACAAATGCCTTGGAACGGTCCCCCAGCTTTGCAATGAGGACCCTCCTTGCTTGGGGGGTGGGCTGCTGGCTGTATGGGAGATGATTCCCCACCTCTGACCAATTTCAGAATTTTTACCGCTGGAGCAAGTGCCCTGATAGGGTTTTCCTCTGTATAACTGGTGGGTACAGGTTTTTTTTCCTTTTTTGGTTCAAGTTAGATTTTATTCCTCTTTTATGTATTTATTGATATAAGCATGGAAATAATTCATTCATATAAATACATCTGTGTGAAGGGAAGAACTTTTTTCTGTTTTATTTTTAAATTTTATTTTTTTAAATTTTAAAATTTAATTGTATTTATATTTTTATACAGCAGGTTATTATTAGTTATGTATTTTATGCATATACATGTATACAGGGCAATCCCAGTCTCCCAACTCATCCCAACACCAGCTACCCAAGGCTTCCCACACTTGGTGTCCATACGTGTGTTCTCTACCTCTGTGTCTCTATTTCTTCCCTGTAAACCAGTTCATCTATACCATTTTTCTAGGTTCCACATATATGCATTAATATACAATATATGTTTTTCTCTTTCTGACTTACTTCATTCTGTATGACAGTCTCTAGATCCATCGACGTCTCTACAAATGACCCAGTTTCATTCCTTCTTATGGCTGAGTAATATTCCATTTTATATATGTACCAAATCTTTATCCATTCGTCTGTCTGTGGGTATTTAGGTTGCTTCCATTACCTGGCTATCGTAAATAGTGCTGAAATGAGCATTGTGGTGAATGTGCCTTTTTGATTTATGGTTTTCTCTGGGTATATGCCCAGAAGTGGGATTGCTGGATCATATGGTAATTCTATTTCTAGTTTTTTTAAGGAAACTCCATACTGTTCTCCATCGTGACTGTATCAATTTACATTTCCACCACTTGTGGAAGAGGGATCCTTTTGTCCACACCCTCCCCAGAATTCGTTGTTTGTAGATTTTCTGATGATGCCGATTCTAACAGGTGTGAGGTGATACCTCATTGTAGTTTTGATTTGCATTTCTCTAATAATTAGTGATGTTGAGCAGCTTTTCATGTTGGTCTTGGCAATCTCTGTGTCTTCTTTGAAGAAACGTCTCTTTAGATCTTCTGCCCAATTTTGTATTGGGTTGTTTGTTGTTTTAATATTAAGCTGAATGAGCTCTTTATATATATTGGAGATTAAACCTTTGTCCATTGATTCGTTTGCAAATATTTTCGCCCATTCTGAGGGATGCTTTTTGCCATTCCCGTTTTTTTAACAAAAAAAGAAAGAAAGAAAAAGAAGCAGAACACTAATGTGTGTAAAATATGCCTTTTGAAACTGTCGTTTTGAAATATGGACGTCCTTTGAATTTTTTGGTCGATATATGACCCCAGGATTTGTTTTCAGGGCAGGTGTCATTTACAGGCCTGCAATGATTTTGAATATCAACTGACCATTAGCGCTGGGATTAAAGCTGCTGTTTTGTGAAAAGGCCACAATGTGGCAGCAGTTCTCCCTTACCAAATATGGTTACTGGGGCAACAGAGCCTCAATGGAAGTCGTGTTCTAGATTGGAATGTAGAATGGAATGTACCAGGAGAAAGCCCCTCAAGTTTGTCTCACTACTTCTTGTTCGTGTTTTTAGTTTAATTTTTTATTTTTTATTACAGCAAATTTGATTACAATGTTTGGCTTGTTGTAGGTGTGGAAGATGTGGTTCTTTTACACATACACATATGTCTGTTCTTCCTGGGATCCTTTTCCCATGTACCTTATGACAGAATGTTGAGTAGTCTTCTCTTGGTATTCTGTAGGTCTTTGGTGATTATATATGTCACCTGTGTTTGTATATGTCTGTTAACCCCAATATCATAATGAAACCAATCCTCACACCTTTCCATTGGTGAACCATAAGTTTGTTGAATGAATCTGTGATTGCCCTTCTCCGTGGAAATATCTGCCCTGGTATCCATTTTTCGGTCACACCTATAAGAGATATGATATGATATGTGTCTTTCACTTTCGGACTTACTACAAGTCACATGATTACCTCTAGACACACCTACGGTGCTGCAAATGGCATTGTGTCCTTTTATTCCTTGGCTTCTATTCTGCCTTAGCGAGGTCCATTTTCAACAATGTGATTCCCTGAGGGCTGAGGATTAGCTGACCTGTGTAGCCTGACCCTGCAGGCCGGCCCTCCCCTGGTGTGCCTGTGTTGAGGTCAATATAAACAGCGCTGCAGGCAGCAATAGCCCCTGAAGCTGTGCCTGACTCCATATTCTCTGCCCCGTCAGCAGTCTCGGGGCTGTGCTGGTGGGAGGGAGTGAGGGGCCACGGCTTTGTGGGTGGCCCGGTGTGAGTGGGTCTCTGCTGGACTTTCTGCAGGAGTTGCCAGGCTTCCACCTGTAAAGAAGAGGATGTGTCACCCATACATTCCGCTGGAATTTCTCTCCGGACAGAGGTGAGGAAGGAAAAAAGCAGTGGGGGCCGGGACAGGAGGGGTATCTCAGGCAGGGCAATGGAAAGCTTCCAGAAGAGCGCCCAGGGCCAGGACCATCCTGGCTGGCCTGCAGGCACCAAGATGGCCTGCGTGCTGTCGCTGGTGTGGCTCCACGGCCCTTCCTCTAGGCTTTCAAGTCCTTGTACATATTCAGGTGTTTTACCTGGGAAGGGTGGGAAAAGTTCAACAGCAGCTGGCCAGGGGCTCAGCTCACGGTTACTCACAGATACCTCGGCATGGCCCCCAGCTTTGCAAAGCGGACGCTCCTTGCGTAGGAGTGGGCTGCTGGCTCTATGGGAGATGATTCCCCACCTCTGACCAATTTCAGAATTGTTTACCGCTGGAGCAAGTGCCCTGATAGGGTTTTCCTTTGTCTAACTGGTGGGTTCAGTTTTTTTTTTTTTCTTTTTTGGTTCAAGTTAGATTTTATTCCTCTTTTATGTATTTATAGATATAAGCATGGAAATAATTCATTCATATAAATACATCTGTTTGAAGGGAAGACATTTTTTCTGTTTTATTTTTAAATTTTATTTTTTCAAACTTTGAAATTTAATTTTATTTATTTTTTTAGACAGCAGGTTATTTTAGTTATGTATTTTATGCATATACATGTATACATGTCAATCCCAATCTCCCAACTCATCCCACCAACACCACCCCATGGCTTCCCACACTTGGTGTCCATACGTGTGTTCTCTACCTCTGTGTCTCTATTTTTTCCCTGCAAACCAGTTCATCTGTACCATTTGTCTAGGTTCCACATATATGCATTAATATACAATATTTGTTTGTCTCTTTCTGACTTACTTATTCTGTATGACAGTCTCTAGATCCATCAACGTCTCTGCAAATGACCCAGTTTCATTCCTTCTTATGGCTGAGTAATATTCCATTTTATATTTACCACATCTTTATCCATTCGTCTGTCTGTGGGTATTTAGTTTGCTTCCATTACCTGGCTATCGTAAATAGTGCTGAAATGAGAATTGTGGTGAATGTGCCTTTTTGATTTATGGTTTTCTCTGGGTATATGCCCAGAAGTGGGATTGCTGGATCATATTGTAATTCTATTTCTAGTTTTTTTAAGGAAACTCCATACTGCTCTCCATCGTGACTGTATCAGTTTACATTTCCACCACTAGTGGAAGAGGGATCCTTTTGTCCACACCCTCCCCAGAATTTGTTGTTTGTAGATTTTCTGATGATGCCGATTCTAACAGGTGTGAGGTGATACCTCATTGTAGTTTTGATTTGCATTTCTCTAATAATTAGTGATGCTGAGCAGCTTTTCATGTGCACCTTGGCCATCTCTGTGTCTTCTTTGAAGAAACGTCTCTTTAGATCTTCTGCCCATTTTTGTATTGGGTTGTTTGTTTTTTAAATATTAAATTGCATGAGCTCTTTATATATATTGGAGATTAAACCTTTGTCCATTGAGTCGTTTGCAAATATTTTCGCCCATTCTGAGGGATGCTTTTTGCCATTCCCGTTTTTTGAACAAAAAAAGAAAGAAAGAAAAAGAAGCAGAACACTAATGTGTGTAAAATATGCCTTTTGAAACTGTCGTTTTGAAATATGGACGTCCTTTGAATTTTTTGGTCGATATATGAACCCAGGATTCGTTTTCAGGGCAGGTGTCATTTACAGGCCTGCAATGATTTTGAATATCAACTGACCATTAAGGCTGGGATTAAATCTGCTGTTGTGTGAAACGGCCACAAGGTGGCAGCAGTTCTCCCTTACCAAATCTGGTTACTGGGGCAACAGAGCCTCAATGGAAGTCGTGTTCTAGATTGGAATTTAGAATGGAATGTGCCAGGAGAAAGCCCCTCAAGTTTGTCTCACTACTTCTTGTTCGTGTTTTTAATTTAATTTTTTTTATTTTTTATTACAGCAAATTTGATTACAATGTTTGGCTTGTTGTAGGTGTGGAAGATGTGGTTCTTTTACACATACACATATGTCTGTTCTTCCTGGGATCCTTTTCCCATGTACCTTATGACAGAATGTTGAGTAGTCTTCTCTTGGTATTCTGTAGGTCTTTGGTGATTATATATGTCACCTGTGTTTGTATATGTCTGTTAACCCCAATATCATAATGAAACCAATCCTCACACCTTTCCATTGGTGAACCATAAGTTTGTTGAATGAATCTGTGATTGCCCTTCTCCGTGGAAATATCAGCCCTGGTATCCATTTTTCGGTCACACCTATAAGAGATGTGATATGATATGTATCTTTCACTTTCTGACTTACAACAACTCACGTGATTACCTCTAGACACACCTACGGTGCTACAAATGGCATAGTGTACTTTTATTCCTTGGCTTCTATTCTGCCTTAGCGAGGTCCATTTTCAACAATGTGATTCCCTGAGGGCTGAGGATTAGCTGACCTGGGTAGCCTGACCCTGCCGGCCGGCCCTCCCCAGGTGTGCCTGGGTTGAGGTCAATATAAACAGCGCTGCAGGCAGCAATAGCCCCTGAAGCTGTGCCTGACTCCATATTCTCTGCCCCGTCAGCAGTCTCGGGGCTGTGCTGGTGGGAGGGAGTGAGGGGCCACGGCTTTGTGGGTGGCCCGGTGTGAGTGGGTCTCTGCTGGACTTTCTGCAGGAGTTGCCAGGCTTCCACCTGTAAAGAAGAGGATGTGTCACCCATACCTTCCGCTGGAATTTCTCTCCGGACATGGGTGAGGAAGCAAAAAAGCAGTGGGGGCCGGGACAGGAGGGGTATCTCAGGCAGGGCAATGGAAAGCTTCCAGAAGAGCGCCCAGGGCCAGGACCATCCTGGCTGGCCTGCAGGCACCAAGTTGGCCTGCGTGCTGTCGCTGGTGTGGCTCCACGGCCCTTCCTCTAGGCTTTCAAGCCCTTGTACATATTCAGGTGTTTTACCTGGGAAGGGTGGTAAAAGTTCAATAGCAGCTGGCCTGGGGCTCAGCTCACGGTTACTCACAGATGCCTCAGCATGGCCCCCCGCTTTGCAATGAGGACGCTCCTTGCATAGGAGTGGGCTGCTGGCTCTATGGGAGATGATTCCCCACCTCTGACCAATTTCAGAATTGTTTACCGATGGAGCAAGTGCCCTGATAGTGTTTTCCTCTGTCTAACTCGTGGGTTCAGGTTTTTTTTTTTCTTTTTTGGTTCAAGTTAGATTTTATTCCTCTTTTATGTATTTATAGATATAAGCATGGAAATAATTCATTCATATAAATACATCTGTGTGAAGGGAAGAACTTTTTTCTGTTTTATTTTTAAATTTTATTTTTTAAAATTTTGAAATTTAATTTTATTTATTTTTTTATACAGCAGGTTATTATTAGTTATGTATTTTATGCATATACATGTATACAGGTCAATCCCAATCTCCCAACTCATCCCAACACCACCTACCAATGGCTTCCCACACTTGGTGTCCATACGTGTGTTCTCTACCTCTGTGTCTCTATTTCTTCCCTGCAAACCAGTTCATCTGTACCATTTTTCTAGGTTCCACATATATGCATTAATATACAATATTTGTTTGTCTCTTTCTGACTTACTTCATTCTGTATGACAGTCTCTAGATCCATCGACGTCTCTACAAATGACCCAGTTTCATTCCTTCTTATGGCTGAGTAATATTCCATTTTATATATGTACCACATCTTTATCCATTCGTCTGTCTGTGGGTATTTAGGTTGCTTCCATTACCTGGCTATCGTAAATAGTGCTGAAATGAGCATTGTGGTGAATGTGCCTTTTTGATTTATGGTTTTCTCTGGGTATATGCCCAGAAGTGGGATTGCTGGATCATATGGTAATTCTATTTCTAGTTTTTTTAAGGAAACTCCATATTGTTCTCCATCGTGACTGTATCAATTTACATTTCCACCACTAGTGGAAGAGGGATCCTTTTGTCCACACCCTCCCAAGAATTCGTTGCTTGTAGATTTTCTGATGATGCCGATTCTAACAGGTGTGAGGTGATACCTCATTGTAGTTTTGATTTGCATTTCTCTAATAATTAGTGATGTTGAGCAGCTTTTCATGTGCGTCTTGGCCATCTCTGTGTCTTCTTTGAAGAAACGTCTCTTTAGATCTTCTGCCCATTTTTGTATTGGGTTGTTTGTTTTTTTAATATTAAGCTGCATGAGCTCTTTATATATATTGGAGATTAAACCTTTGTCCATTGATTCGTTTGCAAATATTTTCGCACATTCTGAGGGATGCCTTATTCCATTCCCGTTTTTTTAACAAAAAAAGAAAGAAAGAAAAAGAAGCAGAACACTAATGTGTGTAAAATATGCCTTTTGAAACTGTCGTTTTGAAATATGGACATACTTTGAATTTTTTGGGCGATATATGAACCCAGGATTTGTTTTCAGGGCAGGTGTCATTTACAGGCCTGCAATGATTTTGAATATCAACAGACCATTAGCGCTGAAATTAAATCTGCTGCTGTGTGAAATGGCCACAAAGTGGCAGCAGTTCTCCCTTACCAAATCTGGTTCCTGGGGCAACAGAGCCTCAATGGAAGTCCTGTTCTAGATTGGAATTTAGAATGCAATGTGCCAGGAGAAAGACCCTCAAGTTTGTCTCACTACTTCTTGTTCATGTTTTTAATTTAATTTTTTTATTTTTTATTACAGCAAATTTGATTACAATGTTTGGCTTGTTGTAGGTGTGGAAGATGTGGTTCTTTTACACATATACATATGTCTGTTCTTCCTGGGATCCTTTTCCCATGTACCTTATGACAGAATGTTGAGTAGTCTTCTCTTGGTATTCTGTAGGTCTTTGGTGATTATATATGTCACCTGTGTTTGTATATGTCTGTTAACCACAATATCATAATGAAACCAACCCTCACACCTTTCCATTGGTGAACCATAAGTTTGTTTGATGAATCTGTGATTGCCCTTCTCCGTGGAAATATCTGTCCTGGTATCCATTTTTCGGTCACACCTATAAGAGATAAGATATCATATGTGTCTTTCACTCTCTGACTTATTTCAAGTCACGTGATTACCTCTAGACACACCTACGGTGCTGCAAATGGCATTGTGTCCTTTTATTCCTTGGCTTCTATTCTGCCTTAGCGAGGTCCATTTTTAACAATGTGATTCCCTGAGGGCTGAGGATTAGCTGACCTGGGTAGCCTGACCCTGCCGGCCGGCCCTCCCCAGGTGTGCCTGTGATGAGGTCAATATAAACAGCACTGCAGGCAGCAATAGCCACTGAAGCTGTGCCTGACTCCATGATCTCTGCCCCGTCAGCAGTGTCTGGGCTGTGCTGGTGGGAGGGAGTGAGGGGCCACGGCTTTATGGGTGGCCCGGTGTGAGTGGGTCTCTGCTGGACTTTCTGCAGGATTTGCCAGGCTTCCACCTGTAAAGAAGAGGATGTGTCACCCATACCTTCCGCTCGAATTTCTCTCCGGACAGAGGTGAGGAAGGAAAAAAGCAGTGGGGGCCGGGACAGGAGGGTTATCTCAGGCAGGGCAATGGAAAGCTTCCAGAAGAGCGCCCAGGGCCAGGACCATCCTGGCTGCCCTGCAGGCACCTAGTTGGCCTGCGTGCTGTCGCTGGTGTGGCTCCACGGCCCTTCCTCTAGGCTTTCAAGCCCTTGTACATATTCAGGTGTTTTACCTGGAAAGGGTGGGAAAAGTTCAGCACCAGCGGGCCTGGGGCTCAGCTCACGGTTACTCACAGATGCCTCGGGTCCCTTTCACTGACGAAGGTGTAGGTCTTGTCTATTCCATAGTTTGTGTTTGGAACGGTACCTGTGCTTATATCAAACTCTGGCTTTATGCATCACCCCACCTCTCATTCCCCCTTAAGCAGGCATCAGAGTGTTGTCCAAAGGTGAGACTCTGTTCTCTTTCTTAACTGAGTTCAAGTGTAGCCATGTTTGCAGGATCTTCATAAGTGATATCTTAATATAAGTTTCTTTTTCTGTGTGCCTTATTTCACTTAGAAGCATCATACCTCAATCCACTCATTTTGCTGCTACTGGTCTTATGCCATTGATTGCATGGCTGAAGGATATTCCATCGTACGGAAGTACCACAATTTTTTGAACCATTTTTATATTTCCTGGGATATTTAAGGTGTATCCAAGTTGAGGTTCTTGTAAGCAGTGCAGCCCTAAATTTTGCGGTGGCTCTGTCTTATTGATTTTCAGGTTTCCCAAGGTATATTCCCTAGACTGGAAGTGCCCTTGGCTCTGTAGCTCTGTTGTTTACTTGTTTTAGGGAACACAATGCACTCCTCCAGAGATGCAGTTGGCAGTTTACATCCCGCTCATCAGCAAAAGAAGCCTCCCTGTTTCCGGGGCCGGTCTTGCCTTTCTAGATTTTACACATTTTGTGGATGTCCCTTTTGACCGGTGGGAAGTGATACTTCTTTGTAGTGCAGATTTGCATTGCCCGCTTGCTTGCTTGGCCAAAAAGGGCGTATGTGTTTTCTCCTGAATATACTCAGGAGAAAACGGATATGCCCTTTTTGCTCAAGTGCATCATTATTGAAGTTGTGCCCCTCATCCTGTGCTTTAAAGTCAATTCCAACGTACCACTTGAAATCTGTTTCCTGCTATTCTGCCTAGCTTTCAAGTCCACCTCGTTGCCTTCCCTCAACAGATTTTTGGACAATAGTTGTCTTTATTACACTGCCAGTTTGTGAATTGATGTGCCCCTGAGCACCATTTTTCAACTTGTTTTTTGTGAGCTGTCCGAAAGTCCAAAATCGTGGTTCAGGACCTATACTGGTTCCCGGTGGGGGGCTGAGACTTTGGTTAATTCTTCTTCCTGCTGGGAAATTAGAGGGACATGTGCCTGTCCAAATTCCTTAGAGCTACTCTCTCACTGGTTCTCCCTCTTCCCTTTCATCCTCTGCCAAATTGGCAACCTGTGCGAACCAGGAGGTTAAAGGGGCTGTTTCTCCAACTTGGGAGATTGATAGAAAATCAGTTGGAAAATCAAACCGGAGCACCAGGAGAGGGACTATTCGTTGAGTTTTAGAAACCTTTCATATTCACAGTGTGTCCATTCTCTATTTTTCCCTTACATGTTTTATCTGTTGTAATAGTCCCTTCAAGCTGGAGAGTTGGGAACCATGGAATGCGTGCCATTCATTATTGCTTTAAAGGGTCTGCATTTGCTCACCGAATCTCACCAATCCTCTCAGTCCCAAGTGTCCAGCCTTATGCCACATCCAGCTGTCGTTGTAGATTGGGTCAGTCCAGGTTTCATCAGAGACCCTGAAGAAATTGTGAAGAATTTCCATTTTTGTTTTGTTTTGTTTTCGAAATTCCTTTTTATAGTGGGTTTGAGCTGGTTCTCGCTGCCATGTTTATGCCAGTCTAGACACACTTGATTCCCTTACGCAGACATATCAATAAATAGGTGTTAAGATTCTTACTAATCAGATATATTCCTCTGCGTGAAATATGGGGTTTTGTGTCCCTTTCACTGAGGAAGGTGTAGGTCTTGTCTATTCCATAATTAGTTTTTGGAACAGTACCTGTGCTTATATCAAACTGCGGTTTTATGCATCACCCCACCTCTCCTTCCCCCTTAAGCAGGCATAAGAGTGCTTTCTAAATGTGAGACTCTGTTCTGTTTCCTAACTCAGTTCAAGTGTAGCCATGTTTACAGGATCTTCATAAGTGATATCTTATAATAAGTTTCTTTTTCTGTTAACTTATTTCACTTAGAATCATCGTAATTTTATCTACTCATTTTGCCTCTACTGGTCTTATGACATTGACTTCATGGCTGAGGGATATTCCATCGTACGTAAGTACCACAATTTTTTGCAACATTTTCATATTTCCTGGAATATTTAAGGTGTACACAAGTTGAGGTTCTTGTAATCAGTGCAGCCCTAAATTTTGGGGTGGCTCTGTCTTATTGATTTTCAGTTTTCCCAAGGAATATTCCCTAGACTGGAAGTGCCCTTGGCTCCATAGTTCTGTTGTTTACTTGTTTTTGGGAACACAATGCACTCCTCCAGAGATGCAGGTGGCAATTTACATCCCGCCCATCAGCATAACAAGACTCCCTGTTCTCCAGGGCCTGTCTTGCCTTTCTGTTTTTTACACATTTCGTGGATGTCCCTTTTAGACCTGTGGAAAGTGATACTTCTCTGTAGTGCAGATTTTCATTGCCCTCCTGCTTGCTTGGCCAAAAAGGGCGTATGCGTTTTCTCCTGAATATATTCATGAGAAAACGCATATGCTCTATTTGGCCAAGTGCATCATTTTTGAAATTTTGCCCCTCTTTCTGTGCTTTAAACGCGATTCCAACGTACCTCTTGAAATCTGTTTCCTGCTATTCTGCCTCGCTTTCATGTCCGCCCCGTTGCCTTCCCTCAACAGATTTTTGGACGATAGTTGTCCTTTATTACTCTGCCAGTTTGTGAATTGCTGTGCCCCTGAGCTCCATTATTCTACTCGTTTTTTGTGAGCTGACCGCAAGTCCAAAATTTTGGTTCAGGACATATACTTGTTTCCGATGGGGGGCTGAGACTTTGGTTAATTCTTCTTCCTGCTGGGAAATTAGATAGACATGTGCCCGTCCAAATGCCTAACAGCTACTCTCTCATTGGTTCTCCCTCTTCACTTTCATCCTCAGCCAAACTGGCATCCTGTGCGAACCAGTAGGTTAAAGGGGCTGTCTCTCCATGTTAGGGAGATTGATAGTAAAGCAGTTGGAAAGTCAAAGCAGAGCACCAGGCGAGGGACTATTCGTTGAGATTTAGAAACCTTTCGTATTCACAGTGTGTCAATTCTCTAGTTTTCCCGTACATGTTAGAGCTGTAGTAATATTCCCTTCAACCTGGAGAGTTGGGACCCATGGAATGGGTGCCATGCATTATTGCTTCAAAGGGTTTGCATTTGCTCACCCAATCTCACAAATCCTCGCAGTCCCAAGTGTCCAGAATTATGCCACATCCAGCAGTCATTGTAGATAGGGTCATTCCAGGTTTCATCAGAGACCCTGAAGGAATTGTAATGAATTTCCCAGTTTTTTGTTTTGTTTTTGAAATTCCTTTTTATAGTGGGTTTGAGCTGATTCTCGCTGCCATGTTTATGCCAGTGTAGACACACTTGATTCCCTTTCGGAGACATATCAATACATAGGTTTTAAGATTCTTACTAGTCAGATATATTCCTCTGTGGGAAATATGGGGTTTTGAGTACCTTTCACTGAGGAAGGTGTAGGTCTTGTCTATTCCATAGTTGGTTTTTGGAACGGTACCTGTGCTTATATCAAACTCTGGTTTTATGCATCACCCCACCTCTCCTTCCCCCTTAAGCAGGCATAAGAGTGTTTTCTAAATGTGAGACTCTGTTCCCTTTCCTAACTCAGTTCAAGTGTAGCCATGTTTACAGGATCTTCATGAGTGATATCTTATGATAAGTTTCTTTTTCTGTGTGACTTATTTCACTTAGAATCATCGTACCTGAATGCACTCATTTTGCTGCTACTGGTCTTATGACATTGATTTCATGGCTGAGGTATATTCCATCTTAGGTAAGTACCACAATTTTTTGAACCTTTTTTATATTTCCTGGGATATTTAAGTTGTACTCAAGATGAGCTTCTTGAAGCAGTGAAGCCCTAAATTTTGGGCTGGCTCTGTCTTATTGATTTTCAGTTTTCCCAAAGTATATTCCCTAGACTGGAAGTGCCGTTGGCTCTGTAGCTCTGTTGTTTACTTGTTCTAGGGAACACAATGCACTCCTCCAGTGAGGCAGTTGGCAATTTACATCCCACCCATCAGGATAAAGAGGCTCCCTGATCTCCAGGGCCTGTGTTGCCTTTCTGGTTTTTAAACATTTTGGGCATGTCCCTTTTGACCGGTGGGAAGTGATATTTCTTTGTAGTGCAGATTTGCATTGCCCGCTTGCTTGCTTGGCCAAAAAGGGCGTGTGCGTTTTATCCTGAATATATTCAGGAGAAAACGCATACGCCCTTTTTGTCCAAGTGCATCATTGTCGAAGTTGTGCCCCTCTTCCTGTGCTTTAAAGGCGATTCCAACGTACCTCTTGAAATCAGTTTCCTGGTATTCTGCCTCGCTTTCAAGTCCGCCTTGTTGCCTTCCCTCAACAGATTTTTTGACGATAGTTTTCCTTTATTACTCTGCCATTTTGTGAATTGC
Source organism: Hyperoodon ampullatus (assembly GCF_949752795.1). Lineage (NCBI taxonomy): Eukaryota > Metazoa > Chordata > Mammalia > Artiodactyla > Ziphiidae > Hyperoodon > Hyperoodon ampullatus. Next base: position 24,946 of record NW_027640758.1, read on the forward strand.
TGTGCCCCTGAGCTCCATTTTTCCACTCGTTTTTGTGAGCTGACCGCAAGTCGAAAATTTTGGTTCAGGACCTATACTGGTTCCCGGTGGGGTCTGAGACTTTGGTTAATTCTTCTTCCTGCCGGGGAATTACAGTGATATGTGCCCGTCCAAATGCCTAACAGCTACTCTCTCATTGGTTCTCCCTCTTCCCTTTCATCCTCTGCCAAATTGGCCACCTGTGCGAACCAGGAGGTTAAAGGGGCTGTCTCTCCAAGTTGGGAGATTGATAGTAAAGCAGATGGAAAGTCAAACCGGAGCGCCAGGAGAGGGACTATTCGTTGTGTTTTAGAAACCTTTCGTATTCACAGTGTGTCTGTTCTCTAGGTTTCTCGTACATGTTATAACTGTATTAATATTCCCTTCAACCGGGAGAGATGGGACCCATGGAATGGGTGCCATGCACTATTGCTTTAAAGGGTCTGCATTTGCTCACGCAATCTCACCAATCCTCTCAGTCCCAAGTGTCCAGCCTTATGCCACATCCAGCTGTCATTTTAGATAGGGTCATTCCAGGATTCATCAGAGACCCTGAAGGAATTGTAAAGAATTTCCCAGTTTTTTTGTTTTGTTTTTTAAATTCATTTTCATAGTGGGTTTGAGCTGATTCTCGCTGCCATGTTTATGCCAGTCTAGACACACTTGATTCCCTTACGGAGACATATCAATACATAGGTTTTAAGATTCTTACTAGTCAGATATATTCCTCTGCGGGAAATATGGGGTTTTGAGTCCCTTTCACTGAGGAAGGTGTAGGTCTTGTCTATTCCATAGTTGGTTTTTGGAACGGTACCTGTGCTTATATCAAACTCTGGTTTTATGCATCACCCCACCTCTCCTTCCCCCTTAAGCAGGCATAAGAGTGTTTTCTAAATGTGAGACTCTGTTCTCTTTCCTAACTCAGTTCAAGTGTAGCCATGTTTACAGGATCTTCATAAGTGATATCTTATGATAAGTTTCTTTTTCTGTGTGACTTATTTCACTTAGAATCATTGTACCTGAATCCACCCATTTTGCTGCTACTGGTCTTATGACATTGACTTCATGGCTGAGGGATATTCCATCGTATGTAAGTACCACAATTTTTTGAACCATTTTTATATTTCCTGGGATATTTAAGGTGTACCCAAGTTGAGGTCCTTGTAAGCAGTGCAGCCCTAAATTTTGGGGTGGCTCTGTCTTACTGATTTTCAGTTTTCCCAAGGTATATTCCCTAGACTGGAAGTGCCCTTGGCTCTGTAGCTCTGTTGTTTACTTGTTTTAGGGAACACAATGCACTCCTCCAGAGAGGCAGTTGGCAATTTACATCCCGCCCATCAGCATAACAAGGCTGCCTGTTCTCGAGGGTCTGTCTTGCCTTTCTGGTTTTTACACATTTTGTGGATGTCCCTTTTGACCGGTCGGAAGTGATACTTCTTTGTAGTGCAGATTTGCATTGCCCACTTGCTTGCTTGGACAAAAAGGACGTATGAGTTTTCTCCTGAATATATTCAGGAGAAAATACATACGCCCTTTTGAGCAAAGTGCATCATTGTCGAAGTTGTGCCCCTCTTCCTGTGCTTTAAAGGCGATTCCAACGTACCTCTTGAAATCTGTTTCCTGCTATTCTGCCCCGCTTTCAAGTCCGCCTCGTTGCCTTCCCTTAACAGATTTTTGAACGATAGTTGTCCTTTATTACTCGGGCAGTTTGTGAATTGCTGTGCCCTTGAGCTCCATTTTTCAACTCGTTTTTTGTGAGCTGACTGCAAGTCCAAAATTTTGGTTCAGGACCTATGCTGGTTCCCGGTGGGGGGCTGAGACTTTGGTTAATTCTTCTTCCTGCTGGGAAGTTAGAGTGATATGTGCACGTGCAAATGCCTAACAGCTACTCTCTCATTGGTTCTCCCTCTTCCCTTTCATCCTCTTCCAAATTGGAATCCTGTGCGAACCAGGACGTTAAAGGGGCTGTCTCTCGATGTTTGGAGATTGATAGTAAAGCAGATGGAAAGTCAAACTGGAGCACCAGGAGAGGGACTATTCGTTGAGTTTTAGAAACCTTTCGTATTCACAGAGTGTCCGTTCTCTATGTTTCCCATACATGTTATAGCTGTAGTAATAATCCCTTCAAACTGGAGAGTTGTGACCCATGGAATGGGTGCCAGGCATTTGTGCTTTAAAGGGTCTGCATTTGCTCACCCAATCTCACCAATCATCTCAGTCCCAAGTGTCCCTCCTTATGCCACATCCAGCTGTCATTTTAGATAGGGTCATTCCAGGTTTAATCAGAGACCCTGAAGGAATTGTAAAGAATTTCCCAGTTTTTTTGTTTTGTTTTTGAAATTCCTTTTTATAGTGGGTTTGAGCTGATTCTCGCTGCCATGTTTATGCCAGTATAGACACACTTGATTCCCTTATGGAGACATATCAATACATAGGTTTTAAGATTCTTACTAGTCAGATATAATCCTCTGTGGGAAATATGGGGTTTTGAGTCCCTTTCACTGAGGAAGGTGTAGGTCTTGTCTATTCCATAGTTGGTTTTTGGAACGGTACCTGTGCTTATATCAAACTCTGGTTTTATGCATCACCCCACCACTCCTTCCCCCTTAAGCAGGCATAAGAGTGTTTTCTAAATGTGAGACACTGTTCTCTTTCCTAACTCAGTTCAAGTGTAGCAATGTTTACAGGATCTTCATAAGTGATATCTTATGATAAGTTTCTTTTTCTGTGTGACTTATTTCACTTAGAATCATCGTACCTGAATCCACCCATTTTCCTGCTACTGGTCTTATGACATTGATTTCATGGCTGAGGGATATTCCATCGTATGTAAGTACCACAATTTTTTGAACAATTTTTATATTTCCTGGGATACTTAAGGTGTAACCAAGTTGAGGTCTTTGTAAGCAGTGCAGCCTTAAATTTTAGGGTGGCTCTGTCTTATTGATTTTCAGTTTTCCCAAGGTATATTCCCTAGACTGGAAGTGCCATTGGCTCTGTTCTTTACTTGTTTTAGGGAACACAGTGCACTCCTCCAGAGAGGCAGTTGGCAATTTACATCCCGCCCGTCAGCATAACAAGGCTCCCTGTTCTCCAGGGCCTGTCTTGCCTTTCTGGTTTTTACACATTTTGTGGATGTCCATTTTGACCAGTGGGAAGTGATACTTCTGTGTAGTGCAGATTTGCATTGCCCGCTTGCTTGCTTGGCCAAAAAGGGCGTATGCGTTTTCTCCTGAATATATTCAGGAGAAAACGCATACGCCCTTTTTTGCCAAGTGCATCATTGTCGAAGTTGTGCCCCTCTTCCTGTGCTTTAAAGGCGATTCCAACGTACCTCTTGAAATCTGTTCCCTGCTATTCTGCCTCACTTTCAAGTCCGCCTCATTGCCTTCCTTCAACAGATTTTTGGACGATAGTTGTCCTTTATTACTCGGCCAGTTTGTGAATTGCTGTGCCCCTGAGCTCCATTTTTCAACTCGTTTTTGGTGAGCTGACCGCAAGTCCAAAATTTTGGTTCAGGACCTATACTGGTTCCTGGTGGGTGGCTGAGACTTTGGTTAATTCTTCTTCCTGCCGGGAAAATACAGTGATATGTGCCCGTCCAAATGCCTAACAGCTACTCTGTCATTGGTTCTCCCTCTTCCCTTTCATCCTCTGCCAAATTGGCAACCTGTGCGAACCAGGAGGTTAAAGGGGCTGTCTCTCCAGGTTGGGAGGTTGATAGTAAAGCAGATGGAAAGTCAAAGCGGGGCACCAGGAGAGGGACTATTCGTTGAGTTTTAGAAACCTTTCGTATTCACAGTGTGTCCGTTCTCTAGGTTTCCCGTACATGTTATAGCTGTAGTAATATTCCCTTCAACCTGGAGAGTTGGGACCCATGGAATGGGTGCCAGGCATTTGTGCTTTAAAGGGTCTGCATTTGCTCACCCAATCTCACCAATCCTCTCAGTCCCAAGTGTCCCTCCTTATGCCTCATCCAGCTGTCGATGTATATAGGGTCATTCCAGGATTCATCAGAGACCCTGAAGGAATTGTAAAGAATTTCCCAGTTTTTTTGTTTTGTTTTTGAAATTCCTTTTTATACTGGGTTTGAGCTGATTCTCGCAGCCATGTTTATGCCAGTCTAGACACACTTGATTCCCTTATGGAGACATATCAATACATAGGTTTTAAGATTCTTACTAGTCAGATATATTCCTCTGTGGGAAATATGGGGTTTTGAGTCCCTTTCACTGAGGAAGGTGTAGGTCTTGTCTATTCCATAGTTGGTTTTTGGAACGGTACCTGTGCTTATATCAAACTCTGGTTTTATGCATCACCCCACCTCTCCATCCCAAGAAGCAGGCATAAGAGTGTTTTCTAAATGTGAGACACTGTTCTCTTTCCTAACTCAGTTCAAGTGTAGCCATGTTTACAGGATCTTCATAAGTGATATCTTATGATAAGTTTCTTTTTCTGTGTGACTTATTTCACTTAGAATCATCGTACCTGAATCCACCCGTTTTCCTGCTACTGGTCTTATGATATTGATTTCATGGCTGAGGGATATTCCATCGTACGGAAGTACCACAACTTTTTGAACCAATTTTATATTTCCTGTGATACTTAAGGTGTACCCAAGTTGAGGTCCTTGTAAGCAGTGCAGCCCTAAATTTTGGGGTGGCTCTGTCTTATTGATTTTCAGTTTTCCCAAGGTATATTCCCTAGACTGGAAGTGCCCTTGGCTCTGTAGCTCTGTTGTTTACTTGTTTTCGGGAACACAATGCACTCCTCCAGAGAGGCAGTTGGCAATTTATATCCCGCCCATCAGCATAAAAAGGCTCCCTGTTCTCCAGGGCCTGTCTTGCCTTTCTGGTTTTTACACATTTTGTGGATGTCCCATTTGACCGGTGGGAAGTGATACTTCTTTGTAGTGCAGATTTGCATTGCCCGCTTGCTTGATGGCCAAAAAGGGCGTATGCGTTTTCTCCTGAATATATTCAGGACAAAACGCGTACGCCCTTTTTGGCCAAGAGGATCATTGTCGAAGTTGTGCCCCTCTTCCTGTGCTTTAAAGGCGATTCCAACATACCTCTTGAAATCTGTTTCCTGCTATTCTGTCTCGCTTTCAAGTCTGCCTCGTTGCCTTCCCTCAAAAGATTTTTGGAAGATAGTTGTCCTTTATTACTCTGCCAGTTTGTGAATTGCTGTGCCCCTGAGCTCCATTTTCAACTCGTTTTTGGTGAGCTGACCACATGTCCAAAATTTTGGTTCAGGACCTATGCTGGTTCCCGGTGGGTGGCTGAGACTTTGGTTAATTCTTCTTCCTCCTGGGAAATTAGAGTGATATGTGCCCGTCCAAATGCCTAACAGCTACTCCCTCATTGGTTCTCCCTCTTCCCTTTCATCCTCTGCCAAATTGGCAACCTGTGCGAACCAGGAGGTTAAAGGGGCTGTCTCTCCAAGTTGGGAGATTGATAGTAAAGCAGATGGAAAGTCAAACCGGAGCACCAGGAGAGGGACTATTCGTTGAGTTTTAGAAACCTTTCGTATTCACAGTGGGTCCGTTCTCTAGGTTTCCCGTACATGTTATAGCTGTAGTAATATTCTCTTCAACCTGGAGAGTTGGGACCCATGGAATGGGTGCCAGGCATTTGTGCTTTAAAGGGTCTGCATTTGCTCACCCAATCTCACCAATCCTCTCAGTCCCAAGTGTCCAGCCTTATGCCACATCCAGCTGTCGTTGTAGATAGCGTCGTTCCAGGTTTCATCAGAGACCCTGAAGGAATTGTAAAGAATTTCCCAGTTTTTTGTTTTGTTTTTGAAATTCCTTTTTATAGTGGGTTTGAGCTGATTCTCGCTGCCATGTTTATGCCAGTCTAGACACACTTGATTCCCTTACGGAGACATATCAATACATAGGTGTTAAGATTCTTACTAGTCAGATATATTCCTCTGCAGGAAATATTGGGTTTTGAGTCCCTTTCACTGAGGAAGGTGTAGGTCTTGTCTATTCCATAGTTGGTTTTTGGAACCGTACCTGTGCTTATATCAAACTTTGGTTTTATGCATGACCCCACCTCTCCTTCACACTTAAGCAGGCATAAGAGTGTTTTCTAAATGTGAGACACTGTTCTATTTCCTAACTCAGTTCAAGTGTAGCCATGTTTACAGGATCTTCATAAGTGATATCTTATGATAAGTTTCTTTTTCTCTGTGATTTATTTCACTTAGAATCATCGTACGTGAATCCACCCATTTTGCTGCTACATGTCTTAATACATTGATTTCATGGCTGAGGGATATTCCATCGTACATAAGTACCACAATTTTTGAACCATTTTTATATTTCCTGGGATATTTAAGGTGTACCCAAGTTGAGGTCCTTGTAAGCAGTGCAGCCCTATATTTTGGGGTGGCTCTGTCTTATTGATTTTCAGTTTTCCCAAGGTATATTCCCTAGACTGGAAGTGACCTTGGCTCTGTAGCTCTGTTGTTTACTTGTTTTAGGGAACACAATGCACTCCTCCAGAGAGGCAGTTGGCAATTTACATCCCGCCCATCAGCATAACAAGGCTCCCTGTTCTCCAGGGCCTGTCTTGCCTTTCTGGTTTTTACACATATTGTGGATGTCCCTTTTGACCGGTGGGAAGTGATACTTCTTTGTAGTGCAGATTTGCATTTCCCGCTTGCTTGCTTGGCCAAAATGGGCGTATGCGTTTTCTCCTGAATATATTCAGGAGAAAACGCATACGCCCATTTTGGCCAAGTGCATCATTGTCGAAGTTGTGCAGCTCTTCCTGTGCTTTAAAGGAGATTCCAACGTACCTCTTGAAAACTGTTTCCTGCTATTCTGCCTCGCTTTCAAGTCCGCCTCGTTGCCTTCCCTTAACAGAGTTTTGGACGATAGTTGTCCTTTATTACTCTGCCAGTTCATGAATTGCTGTGGCCTTGAGCTCCATTATTCAACTATTTTTTTGTGAGCTGACCGCAAGTCCAAAATTTTGGTTCAGGTCCTATGCTGGTTCCCGGTGGGTGGCTGAGACTTTGGTTAATTCTTCTTCCTGCGGGGAAATTAAAGTGATATGTGCCCGTCCAAATGCCTAACAGCTACTCTCTCATTGGTTCTCCCTCTTCCCTTTCATCCTCTGCCAAATTGGCAACCTGTGCGAACCAGGAGGTTAAAGGGGCTTTCTCTCCAAGTTGGGAGGTTGATAGTAAAGGAGATGGAAAGTCAAACCCGAGCACCAGGAGAGGGACTATTCGTTGAGTTTTAGAAACCTTTCGTATTCACAGTGTGTCCGTTCTCTAGGTTTCCCGTACATGTTATAGCTGTAGTAATATTCCATTTAACCTGGAGAGTTGGGACCCATGGAATGGGTGCCAGGCATTTGTGCTTTAAAGGGTCTGCATTTGCTCAACCAATCTCACCAATCCTCTAAGTCCCAAGTGTCCAGCCTTATGCCACATCCAGCTGTCATTGTAGATAGGGTCATTCCAGGTTTCATCAGACACCCTGAAGGAATTGTAATGAATTTCCCAGTTTTTTGTTTTGTTTTTGAAATTCCTTTTTATAGTGGGTTTGAGGTGATTCTCGCTGCCATGTTTATGCCAGTCTAGAAACACTTGATTCCCTTATGGAGACATATCAATACATAGGTTTTAAGATTCTTACTAGTCAGATATATTCCTCTGTGGGAAATATGGGGTTTTGAGTCCCGTTCACTGAGGAAGGTGTAGGTCTTGTCTGTTCCATAGTTGGTTTTTGGAATGGTACCTGTGCTTATATCAAACTCTGGTTTTATGCATCACCCCACCTCTCCTTCCCCCTTAAGCAGGCATAAGAGTGTTTTCTAAATGTGAGATTTTGTTCTCTTTCCTAACTCAGTTCAAATGTAGCCATGTTTACAGGATCTTCATAAGTGATATCTTATGATAAGTTTCTTTTTCTGTGTGACTTATTTCACTTAGAATCATCGTACCTGAATCCACCCATTTTGCTGCTACTGGTCTTATGACATTGATTTCATGGCTGAGGGATATTCCATCGTACGTAAGTACCACAATTTTTTGAACCAATTTTATATTTCCTGTGATACTTAAGGTGTACCCAAGTTGAGGTCATTGTAAGCAGTGCAGCCCTAAATTTTGGGGTGGCTCTGTCTTATTGATTTTCAGTTTTCCCAAGGTATATTCCCTAGACTGGAAGTGCCCTTGGCTCTGTAGCTTTGTTGTTTACTTGTTTTAGGGAACACAATACACTCCTCCAGAGAGGCAGTTGGCAATTTACATCCCGCCCATCAGCATAACAAGGCTCCCTGTTCTCCAGGGCCTGTCTTGCCTTTCTGGTTTTTACACATTTGGTGGATGTCTCTTTTGACCGGTGGGAAGTGATACTTCTTTGTAGTGCAGATTTGCATTGCCCGCTTGCTTGCTTGGCCAAAAAGGGCATATGCGTTTTCTCCTGAATATATTCAGGAGAAAATGCATACGCCCTTTTTGGCCAAGTGCATCATTGTCGAAGTTGTGCCCCTCTTCCTGTGCTTTAAAGGCGATTCCAACGTACCTCTTGAAATCTGTTTCCTGCTATTCTGCCTCGCTTTCAAGTCCGCCTCGATGCCTTCCCTCAACAGATTTTTGGACGATAGTTGTCCTTTATTACTCGGCCAGTTTGTGAATTGATGTGCCCCTGAGCTCCATTTTTCAACTCGTTTTTGGTGAGCTGACCGCAAGTCCAACATTTTGGTTCAGGACCTATGCTGGTTCCCGGTGGGGGGCTGAGACTTTGGTTAATTCTTCTTCCTGCCGGGAAGTTACAGTGATATGTGCCCGTCCAAATGCCTAACAGCTACTCTCTCATTGGTTCTCCCTCTTCCCTTTCATCCTCTGCCAAACTGGAAACCTGTGCGAACCAGGAGGTTAAAGGGGCTGTCTCTCCAAGTTGGGAGGTTGATAGTAAAGCAGATGGAATGTCAAACCGGAGCACCAGGAGAGGGACTATTCGTTGAGTTTTAGAAACCTTTCGTACTCACAGTGGGTCCGTTCTCTAGGTTTCCCGTACATGTTATAGTTGTAGTAATATTCCCTTCAACCTGGAGAGTTGGGACCCATGGAATGGGTGCCAGGCATTTGTGCTTTAAAGGGTCTGCATTTGCTCACCCAATCTCACCAATCGTCTCAGTCCCAAGTGTCCCTCCTTATGGCACATCCAGCTGTCATTGTAGAGAGGGTCCTTCCAGGTTTCATCAGAGACCCTGAAGGAATTGTAAAGAATTTCCCAGTTTTTTTGTTTTCTTTTTGAAATTCCTTTTTAGAGTGGGTTTGAGCTGATTCTCGCTGCCATGTTTATGCCAGTCTAGACAGACTTGACTCCCTTACGGAGACCTATCAATACATAGGTTTAAGATTCTTACTAGTCAGATATATTCCTCTGCGGGAAATATGGTGTTTTGTGTCCCTTTCACTGAGGAAGGTGTAGGTCTTGTCTATTCCATAGGTGGTTTTTGGAACGGTACCTGTGCTTATATCAAACTCTTGTTTTATACATCACCCCACCTCTCCTTCCCCCTTAAGCAGGCATAAGAGTGTTTTCTAAATGTGAGACACTGTTCTCTTTCCTAACTCAGTTCAAGTGTAGCCATGTTTACAGGAGCTTCATAAGTGATATCTTATGAAATGTTTCTTTTTCTGTGTGACTTATTTCACTTAGAATCATCGTACCTGAATCCACCCATTTTGCTGCTACTGGTCTTATGACATTGATTTCATGGCTGAGGGATATTCCATCGTACATAAATACCACAATTTTTCGAACCATTTTTATATTTCCTGGGATATTTAAGGTGTACCCAAGTTGAGATCCTTGTAAGCAGTGCAGCCGTAAATTTTGGGGTGGCTCTGTCTTATTGATTTTCAGTTATCCCAAGGTATATTCCCTAGACTGGAAGTGCCCTTGGCTCTGTAGCTCTGTTGTTTACTTGTTTTAGGGAACACAATGCACTCCTCCAGAGAGGCAGTTGGCAATTTACATCCCGCCCATCAGCATAACAAGGCTCCCTGTTCTCCAGGGCCTGTCTTGCCTTTCTTGTTCTTACACATTTTGTGGATGTCCCTTTTGACCGGTGGGAAGTGATACTTCTTTGTAGTGCAGATTTGCATTGCCCGCTTGCTTGCTTGGCCAAAAAGGGCGTATGTGTTTTCTCCTGAATATATTCAGGAGAAAACGCATACGCCCTTTTTGGCCAAGTGCATCATTGTCGAAGTTGTGCCCCTCTTCCTGTGCTTTAAAGGCGATTCCAACGTACCTCTTGAAATCTGTTTCCTGCTATTCTGCCTCGCTTTCAAGTCCGCCTCGTTGCCTTCCCTCATCAGATTTTTGGACGATAGTTGTCCTTTATTACTCGGCCAGTTTGTGAATTGCTGTGCGCCTGAGCTCCATTTTTCAACTCGTTTTCTGTGAGCTGACCGCAAGTCCAAAATTTTGGTTGAGGACCTATGCTGGTTCCCGGTGGGTGGCTGAGACGTTGGTTAATTCTTCTTCCTGCCGGGAAATTACATTGATATGTGCCCGTTCAAATGCCTAACAGCTACTCTCTCATTGGTTCTCCCTCTTCCCTTTCATCCTCTGCCATATTGGCAACCTGTACGAACCAGGAGGTTAAAGGGGCTGTCTCTCCAAGTTGGGAGGTTGATAGTAAAGCAGATGGAAAGTCAAACCGGAGCACCAGGAGAGGGACTATTCTTTGAGTTTTAGAAGCCTTTCGTATTCACAGTGTGTCCGTTCTCTAGGCTTCCCGTACATGTTATAGCTGTAGTAATATTCCCTTCAACCTGGAGAGTTGGGACCCATGGAATGGGTGCCAGGCATTTGTGCTTTAAAGGGTCTGCATTTGCTCACCAAATCTCACCAATCGTCTGAGTCCCAAGTGTCCAGCCTTATGCCACATCCAGCTGTCATTGTAGATAGGGTCATTCCAGGTTTCATCAGAGACCCTGAAGGAATTGTAAAGAATTTCCCAGTTTTTTTCTTGTGTTTTTGTAATTCCTTTTTATAGTGGGTTTGAGCTGATTTTTGCTGCCATGTTTATGCCAGTCTAGACACACTGGATTCCCTTACGGAGACATATCAATACATAGGTTTTAAGATTCTTACTAGTCAGATATATTCCTCTACAGGAAATGTGGAGTTTTGAGTCCCTTTCACTGAGGAAGGTGTAGGTCTTGTCTATTCCATAGTTGGTTTTTGGAACGGTACCTGTGCTTATATCAAACTATGGTTTTATGCATCACCCCACCTCTCCTTCCTCCTTAAGCAGGCATAAGAGTGTTTTCTAAATGTGAGACACTGTTCTCTTTCCTAACTCAGTTCAAGTGTAGCCATGTTTACAGGATCTTCATAAGTGATATCTTATGATAAGTTTCTTTTTCTGTGTGACTTATTTCACTTAGAATCATCGTACCTGAATCCACCCATTTTGCTGCTACTGGTCTTATGACATTGATTTCATGGCTGAGGGATATTCCATCGTACGTAAGTACCACAATTTTTTGAACCATTTTTATATTTCCTGGGATATTTAAGGTGTACCCAAGTTGAGGTCCTTGTAAGCAGTGCAGCCCTAAATTTTGGGGTGGTTCTGTCTTATTGATTTTCAGTTTTCCCAAGGTATATTCCCTAGACTGGAAGTGCCCTTGGCTCTGTAGCTCTGTTCTTTACTTGTTTTAGGGAACACAATGCACTCCTCCAGAGAGGCAGATGGCAATTTACATCCCGCCCATCAGCATAACACGGCTCCCTGTTCTCCAGGGCCTGTCTTGCCTTTCTGGTTTTTACACATTTTGTGGAAGTCTCTTTTGACCGGTGGGCAGTGATACTTCTTTGTAGTGCAGATTTGCATTGCCCGCTTGCTTGGTTGGCCAAAAAGGGCGTATGCGTTTTCTCCTGGATATATTCAGGAGAAAACTCATACGCCCTTTTTGGCCAAGTGCATCATTGTCGAAGTTGTGCCCCTCTTCCTGTGCTTTAAAGGCGATTCCAACGTACCTCTTGAAATCTGTTTCCTGCTATTCTGCCTCGCTTTCAAGTCCGCCTCGTTGCCTTCCCTCAACAGATTTTTGGACGATAGTTGTCCTTTATTACTCCGCCAGTTTGTGAATTGCTGTGCCCCTGAGCTCCATTTTTCAACTCGTTTTTGGTGAGCTGACCGTAAGTCCAAAATTTTGGTTCAGGACCTATGCTGCTTCCCGGTGGGTGGCTGAGACTTTGGTTAATTCTTCTTCCTGCCGGGAAATTACAGTGATATGTGCCAGTCCAAATGTCTAACAGCTACTCTCTCATTGGTTCTCCCTCTTCCCTTTCATCCTCTGCCAAATTGGCAACCTGTGCGAACCAGGAGGTTAAAGGGGCTGTCTCTCCAAGTTGGGAGGTTGATAGCAAAGCAGATGGAAAGTCAAACCGGAGCACCAGGAGAGGGACTATTCGTTGAGATTTAGAAACCTTTCGTATTCACAGTGTGTCCGTTCTCTAGGTTTCCCGTACATGTTATAACTGTAGTAATATTCCCTTCAACCTGGAGAGTTGGGACCCATGGAATGGGTGCCATGCATTATTGCTTTAAAGGGTCTGCATTTGCTCACCCAATCTCACCAATCCCCTCAGTCCCAAGTTTCCAGCCTTATGCCACATCCAGCTGTCGTTGTAGATAGGGTCATTCCAGGTTTCATCATTGACCCTGAAGGAATTGTAAAGAATTTCCCAGTTTTTTTGTTTTGTTTTTGAAATTCCTTTTTATAGTGGGTTTGAGCTGATTCTCGCTGCCATGTTTATGCCAGTCTAGACACACTTGATTCCCTTACGTAGACATATCAATACATAGGTTTTAAGATTCTTACTAGTCAGATATATTCCTCTGCGGGAAATATGGTGTTTTGTGTCCCTTTCACTGAGGAAGGTGTAGGTCTTGTCTATTCCATAGGTGGTTTTTGGAACGGTACCTGTGCTTATATCAAACTCTTGTTTTATACATCACCCCACCTCTCCTTCCCCCTTAAGCAGGCATAAGAGTGTTTTCTAAATGTGAGACACTGTTCTCTTTCCTAACTCAGTTCAAGTGTAGCCATGTTTACAGGATCTTCATAAGTGATATCTTATGATAAGTTTCTTTTTCTGTGTGACTTATTTCACATAGAATCATCGTACCTGAATCCACCCAATTTGCTGCTACTGGTCTTATGACATTGATTTCATGGCTGAGGGATATTCCGTCGTACGTAAGTACCACAATTTTTTGAACCATTTTTATATTTCCTTGGATATTTAAGGTGTACCCAAGTTGAGGTCCTTGTAAGCAGTGCAGCCCTAAATTTTGGGGTGGCTCTGTCTTATTGATTTTCAGTTTTCCCAAGGTATATTCCCTAGACTGGAAGTGCCCTTGGCTATGTAGCTCTGTTCTTTACTTGTTTTATGGAACACAATGCACTCCTCCAGAGAGGCAGTTGACAATTTACATCCCGCCCATCAGCATAAAAAGGCTCCCTGTTCTCCAGGGCCTGTCTTGCCTTTCTGGTTTTTACACATTTTGTGGATGTCCCTTTTGACCGGTGGGAAGTGATACTTCTTTGTAGTGCAGATTTGCATTGCCCACTTGCTTGCTTGGCCAAAAAGGACGTATGCGTTTTCTCCTGAATATATTCAGGAGAAAATGCATACGCCCTTTTTGGCCAAGTGCATCATTGTCGAAGTTGTGCCCCTCTTCCTGTGCTTTAAATGCAATTCCAACGTACCTCTTGAAATCTGTTTCCTGCTATTCTGCCTCGCTTTCAAGTCCGCCTCGTTGCCTTCCCTCAACAGATTTTTGGACGATTGTTGTCCTTTATTACTCAGCCAGTTTGTGAATTGCTGTACTCCTGAGCTCCTTTTTTCAACTCGTTTTTGGTGAGCTGACCGCAAGTCCAAAATTTTGGTTCAGGACCTATGCTGGTTCCTGGTGGGTGGCTGAGACTTTGGTTAATTCTTCTTCCTGCTGGGAAATTAGAGTGATATGTGCCCGTCTAAATGCCTAACAGCTACTCTCTCATTGGTTCTCCCTCTTCCCTTTCATCCTCTGCCAAATTGGCAACGTGTGCGAACCAGGTGGTTAAAGGGGCTGTCTCTCCAAGTTGGGAGGTTGATAGTAAAGCAGGTGGAAAGTCAAACCGGAGCACCAGGAGAGGGACTATTCGTTGAGTTTTAGAAACCTTTCGTATTCACAGTGTGTCCGTTCTCTAGGTTTCCCGTACATGTTATAACTGTAGTAATATTCCCTTCAACCTGGAGAGTTGGGACCCATGGAATGGGTGCCATGCATTATTGCTTTAAAGGGTCTGCATTTGCTCACCCAATCTCACCAATCCTCTCAGTCCCAAGTCTCCAGCCTTATGCCACATCCAGCTGTCGTTGTAGATAGGGTCATTCCAGGTTTCATCAGAGACTCTGAAGGAATTGTAAAGAATTTCCCAGTTTTTTTGTTTTGTTTTTGAAATTCCTTTTTATAGTGGGTTTGAGCTGATTCTCGCTGCCATGTTTATGCCAGTCTAGACACACTTGATTCCCTTACGGAGACATATCAATACATAGGTTTTAAGATTCTTACTAGTCAGATATATTCCTCTGCGGGAAATATGGGGTTTTGAGTCCCTTTCACTGAGGAAGGTGTAGGTCTTGTCTATTCCATAGTTGGTTTTTGGAATGGTACCTGTGCTTATATCAAACTCTGGTTTTATGCCTCACCCCACCTCTCCTTCCCCCTTAAGCAGGCATAAGAGTGTTTTCTAAATGTGAGACACTGTTCTCTTTCCTAACTCAGTTCAAGTGTAGCCATGTTTACAGGATCTTCATAAGTGATATCTTATGATAAGTTTCTTTTTATGTGTGACTTATTTCACTTAGAATCATCGTACCTGAATCCACCCATTTTGCTGCTACTGGTCTTATGTCATTGATTTCATGGCTGAGGGATATTCCATCGTACGTAAGTACCACAATATTTTGAACCATTTTTATATTTCCTGGGATATTTAAGGTGTACCCAAGTTGAGGTCCTTGTAAGCCGTGCAGCCCTAAATTTTGGGGTGGCTGTGTCTTATTGATCTTCCGTTTTCCCAACGTATATTCCCTAGACTGGAAGTGCCATTGGCTCTGTAGCTCTGTTGTTTACTTGTTTTAGGGAACACAATGCACTCCTCCAGAGAGGCAGTTGGCAATTTACATCCCGCCCATCAGCATAACAAGGCTCCCTGTTCTCCAGGGCCTGTCTTGCCTTTCCGGTTTTTACACATTTTGTGGATGTCCCTTTTGACCGGTGGGAAGTGATACTTCTTTGTAGCGCAGATTTGCATTATCCGCTTGCTTGCTTGGCCAAAAAGGGCGTATGAGTTTTCTCCTGAATATATTCAGGAGAAAACGCATACGCCCTTTTTGGCCAAGTGCATCATTGTCGAAGTTGTGCCCCTCTTCCTGTGCTTTAAAGGCGATTCCAACGTACCTCTTGAAATCTGTTTCCTGCTATTCTGCCTCGCTTTCAAGTCCGCCTCGTTGCCTTCCCTCAACAGATTTTTGGACGATAGTTGTCCTTTATTACTCGGCCAGTTTGTGAATTGCTGTGCCCCTGAGCTCCATTTTTCAACTCGTTTTTGGTGAGCTGACCGCAAGTCCAAAATTTTGCTTCAGGACCTATACTGGTTCCCGGTGGGTGGCTGAGACTTTGGTAAATTCTTCTTCCTGCCGGGAAGTTAGAGTGATATGTGCCCGTCCATATGCCTAACAGCTACTCTCTCATTGGTTCTCCCTATTCCCTTTCATCCTCTGCCAATTTGGCAACCTGTACGAACCAGGAGGTTAAAGGGGCTGTCTCTCCAAGTTGGGAGGTTGATAGTAAAGCAGATGGAAAGTCAAACCGGAGCACCAGGATAGGGAATATTCTTTGAGTTTTAGAAACCTTTCGTATTAACAGTGTGTCCGTTCTCTAGGTTTCCCGTACATGTTATAACTGTAGTAATATTCCCTTCAAACTGGAGAGTTGGGACCCATGGAATGGGTGCCATGCATTATTGCTTTAAAGGGTCTGCATTTGTTCACACAATCTCACCAATCCTCTCAGTCCCAAGTGTCCAGCCTTATGCCACATCCAGCTGTCATTGTAGATAGGGTCATTCCAGCTTTCATCAGAGACCCTGAAGGAATTGTAAAGAATTTCCCAGTTTTTTGGTTTTCTTTTTGAAATTCCTTTTTATAGTGGGTTTGAGCTGATTCTCGCTGCCCTGTTTATGCCAGTCTAGACACACTTGATTCCCTTACGGAGACATATCAATACATAGGTTTTAAGATTTTTACTAGTCAGATATATTCCTCTGTGGGAAATATGGTGTTTTGAGTCCCTTTCACTGAGGAAGGTGTAGGTCTTGTCTATTCCATAGTAGGTTTTTGGAACGGTACCTGTGCTTATATCAAACTCTGGTTTTATGCATCACCCCACCTCTCTTTCCCCCTTAAGCAGGCATAAGAGTGTTTTCTAAATGTGAGACACTGTTCTCTTTCCTAACTCAGTTTAAGTGTAGCCATGTTTACAGGATCTTCATAAGTGATATCTTATGATACATTTCTTTTCTGTGTGACTTATTTCACTTAGAATCATCGTACCTGAATCCACCCATTTTGCTGCTACTGGTCTTATGTCATTGATTTCATGGCTGAGGGATATTCCATCGTACGTAAGTACCACAATTTTTTGAACCATTGTTATATTTCCTGGTATATTTAAGTTGTACCCAAGTTGAGGTCCTTGTAAGCAGTGCAGCCCTAAATTTTGGGGTGGCTCTGTCTTATTGATTTTCAGTTTTTCAAAGGTATATTCCCTAGACTGGAAGTGCCCTTGGCTCTGTAGCTCTGTTCTTTACTTGTTTTAGGGAACACAATGTACTCCTCCAGAGAGGCAGTTGGCAATTTACATCCCGCCCATCAGCATAACAAGACTCCCTGTTCTCCAGGGCCTCTCTTGCCTTTCTGGTTTTTACACATTTTGTGGATGTCCCTTTTGACCGGTGGGAAGTGATACTTCTTTGTAGTGCAGATTTGCATTGCCCGCTTGCTTGCTTGGCCAAAAAGGGCGTATGCATTTTCTCCTGAATATATTCAAGAGAAAACGCATACGCACTTTTTGGCCAAGTGCATCATTGTCGAAGTTGTGCCCCTCTTCCTGTGCTTTAAAGGCGATTCCAACGTACCTCTTGAAATCTGTTTCCTGCTATTCTGCCTCGCTTTCAAGTCCACCTCGTTGCCTTCCCTCAACAGATTTTTGGACGATAGTTGTCCTTTATTACTCGGCCAGTTTGTGAATTGCTGTGCCACTGAGCTCCATTTTTCAACTCGTTTTAGGTGAGCTGACCGCAAGTCCAATATTTTGGTTCAGGACCTATACTGGTTCCCTGTGGGGGGCTGAGACTTTAGTTAATTCTTCATCCTGCCGGGAAATTACAGTGATATGTGCCCGTCCAAATGCCTAACAGCTACTCTCTCATTGGTTCTCCCTCTTCCCTTTCATCCTCTGCCAAATTGGCAACCTGTGCGAACCAGGAGGTTAAAGGGGCTGTCTCTCCAAGTTGGGAGGTTGATAGTAAAGCAGATGGAAAGTCAAACCGAAGCACCAGGAGAGGGACTATTCGTTGAGTTTTAGAAACCTTTCGTATTCACAGTGTGTCCGTTCTCTAGGTTTCCCGTACATGTTATAACTGTAGTAATATTCCCTTCAACCTGGAGAGTTGGGACCCATGGAATGGGTGCCATGCATTATTGCTTTAAAGGGTGTGCATTTGTTCACCCAATCTAACCAATCCTCTCAGTCCCAAGTGTCCAGCCTTATGCCACATCCAGCTGTCATTGTAGATAGGGTCATTCCAGGTTTCATCAGAGACCCTGAAGGAATTGCAAAGAATTTCCCAGTTTTTTTGTTTTGTTTTTGAAATTCCTTTTTATAGTTGGTTTGAGCTGATTCTCGCTGCCATGTTTATGCCAGTCTAGACACACTTGATTCCCTTACGGAGACATATCAATACATAGGTTTTAAGATTCTTAGTAGTCAGATATATTCCTCTGCGGGAAATATGGGGTTTTGAGTCCCTTTCACTGAGGACGGTGTAGGTCTTGTCTATTCCATAGTTCGTTTTTGGAACGGTACCTGTGCTTATATGAAACTCTGGTTTTATGCATCACCCCACCTCTCCTTCCCCCTTAAGCAGGCATAAGAGTGTTTTCTAAATGTGAGACACTCTTCTCTTTCCTAACTCAGTTCAAGTGTAGCCATGTTTACAGGATCTTCATAAGTGATATCTTATGATAAGTTTCTTTTTCTCTGTGACTTATTTCACTTAGAATCATCGTACCTGAATCCACCCATTTTGCTGCTACTGGTCTTATGACATTGATTTCATGGCTGAGGGATATTCCATCGTACATAAGTACCACAATTTTTTGAACCATTTTTGTATTTCCTGGGATATTTAAGGTGTACCCAAGTTGAGGTCCTTGTAAGCAGTGCAGCCCTAAATTTTGGGGTGGCTGTGTCTTATTGATTTTCAGTTTTCCCAAGGTATATTCCCTAGACTGGAAGTGCCCTTGGCTCTGTAGCTCTGTTCTTTACTTGTTTTAGGGAACACAATGTACTCCTCCAGAGAGGCAGTTGGCAATTTACATCCCGCCCATCAGCATAACAAGACTCCCTGTTCTCCAGGGCCTGTCTTGCCTTTCTGGTTTTTACACATTTTGTGGATGTCCCTTTTGACCGGTGGGAAGTGATACTTCTTTGTAGTGCAGATTTGCATTGCCCTCTTGCTTGCTTGGCCAAAAAAGGGCGTATACGTTTTCTCCTGAATATATTCAGGAGAAAACGCATACGCCCTTTTTTGGCCAAGTGCATCATTGTCGAAGTTGTGCCCCTCTTCCTGTGTTTTAAAGGCGATTCCAACGTACCTCTTGAAATCTGTTTCCTGCTATTCTGCCTCGCTTTCAAGTCCGCCTAGTTGCCTTCACTCAACAGATTTTTGGACGATAGTTGTCCTTTATTACTCGGCCAGTTTGTGAATTGCTGTACCCCTGAGCTCCATTTTTCAACTCGTTTTTGGTGAGCTGACCGCAAGTCCAAAATTTTGGTAAAGGACCTATGCTGGTTCACGGTGTGGGGCTGAGACTTTGGTTAATTCTTCTTCCTGCCGGGAAATTACAGTGATATGTGCCCGTCCAAATGCCTAACAGCTACTCTCTCATTGGTTCTCCCTCTTCCCTTTCATCCTCTGCCAAATTGGCAACCTGTGCGAACCAGGAGGTTAAAGGGGCTGTCTCTCCAAGTTGGGAGGTTGATAGTAAAGCAGGTGGAAAGTCAAACCGGAGCACCAGGAGAGGGACTATTCGTTGAGTTTTAGAAACCTTTCATATTCACAGTGTGTCCGTTCTCTAGGTTTCCCGTACATGTTATAACTGTAGTAATATTCCCTTCAATCGGGAGAGTTGGGACCCATGGAATGGGTGCCATGCATTATTGCTTTAAAGGGTCTGCATTTGCTCACCCAATCTCACCAATCCCCTCAGTCCCAAGTTTCCAGCCTTAGGCCACATCCAGCTGTCGTTGTAGATAGGGTCATTCCAGGTTTCATCATTGACCCTGAAGGAATTGTAAAGAATTTCCCAGTTTTTTTGTTTTGTTTTTGAAATTCCTTTTTATAGTGGGTTTGAGCTGATTCTCGCTGCCATGTTTATGCCAGTCTAGACACACTTGATTCCCTTATGGAGACATATCAATACATAGGTTTTAAGATTCTTACTAGTCAGATATATTCCTCTGCGGGAAATATGGTGTTTTGTGTCCCTTTCACTGAGGAAGGTGTAGGTCTTGTCTATGCCATAGGTGGTTTTTGGAACGGTACCTGTGCTTATATCAAACTCTTGTTTTATACATCACCCCACCTCTCCTTCCCCCTTAAGCAGACATAAGAGTGTTTTCTAAATGTGAGACACTGTTCTCTTTCCTAACTCAGTTCAAGTGTAGCCATGTTTACAGGATCTTCATAAGTGATATCTTATGATAAGTTTCTTTTTCTCTGTGACTTATTTCACTTAGAATCATCGTACCTGAATCCACCCATTTTGTTGCTACTGGTCTTATGACATTGATTTCATGGCTGAGGGATATTCCTTCGTACGTAAGTACCACAATTTTTTGAACCATTTTTGTATTTCCTGGGATATTTAAGGTGTACCCAAGTTGAGGTCCTTGTAAGCAGTGCAGCCCTAAATTTTGGGGTGGCTGTGTCTTATTGATTTTCAGTTTTCCCAAGGTATATTCCCTAGACTGGAAGTGCCCTTGGCTCTGTAGCTCTGTTCTTTACTTGTTTTAGGGAACACAATGTACTCCTCCAGAGAGGGAGTTGGCAATTTAAATCCCGCCCATCAGCATTACAAGACTCCCTGTTCTCCAGGGCCTGTCTTGCCTTTCTGGTTTTTACACATTTTGTGGATGTCCCTTTTGACCGGTGGGAAGTGATACTTCTTTGTAGTGCAGATTTGCATTGCCCGCTTGCTTGCTTGGCCAAAAAGGGCGTATGCGTTTTCTCCTGAATATATTCAGGAGAAAACGCATACGCACTTTTTGGCCAAGTGCATCATTGTCGAAGTTGTGCCCCTCTTCCTGTGCTTTAAAGGCGATTCCAACGTGCCTCTTGAAATCTGTTTCCTGCTATTCTGCCTCGCTTTCAAGTCCGCCTCGTGGCCTTCCCTCAACAGATTTTTGGACGATAGTTGTCCTTTATTACTCAGCCAGTTTGTGAATTGCTGTGCCCCTGAGCTCCATTTTTCAACTCGTTTTTGGTGAGCTGACCGCAAGTCCAAAATTTTGGTTCAGGACCTATACTGGTTCCCGGTGGGTGGCTGAGCCTTTGGTAAATTCTTCTTCCTGCCGGGAAATTACAGTGATATGTGCCCGTCCAAATGCCTAACAGCTACTCTCTCATTGGTTCTCCCTCTTCCCTTTCATCCTCTGCCAAATTGGCAACCTGTGCGAACCAGGAGGTTAAAGGGGCTGTCTCTCCAAGTTGGGAGGTTGATAGTAAAGCAGATGGAAAGTCAAACCGGAGCACCAGGAGAGGGACTATTCGTTGAGTTTTAGAAACCGTTCGTATTCACAGTGTGTCCGTTCTCTAGTTTTCCCGTACATGTTATAACTGTAGTAATATTCCCTTCAACCTGGAGAGTTGGGACCCATGGAATGGGTGCCTTGCATTATTGCTTTAAAGGGTCTGCATTTGCTCACCCAATCTCACCAATCCCCTCAGTCCCAAGTTTCCAGCCTTAGGCCACATCCAGCTGTCGTTGTAGATAGGGTCATTCCAGGTTTCATCATTGACCCTGAAGGAATTGTAAAGAATTTCCCAGTTTTTTTGTTTTGTTTTTGAAATTCCTTTTTATAGTGGGTTTGAGCTGATTCTCGCTGCCATGTTTATGCCAGTCTAGACACACTTGATTTCCTTACGGAGACATATCAATACATAGGTTTTAAGATTCTTACTAGTCAGATATATTCCTCTGCGGGAAATATGGTGTTTTGTGTCCCTTTCACTGAGGAAGGTGTAGGTCTTGTCTATTCCATAGGTGGTTTTTGGAACGGTACCTGTGCTTATATCAAACTCTTGTTTTATACATCACCCCACCTCTCCTTCCCCCTTAAGCAGGCATAAGAGTGTTTTCTAAATGTGAGACACTGTTCTCTTTCCTAACTCAGTTCAAGTGTAGCCATGTTTACAGGATCTTCATAAGTGATATCTTATGATAAGTTTCTTTTTCTCTGTGACTTATTTCACTTAGAATCATCGTACCTGAATCCACCCATTTTGTTGCTACTGGTCTTATGACATTGATTTCATGGCTGAGGGATATTCCATCGTACGTAAGTACCACAATTTTTTGAACCATTTTTGTATTTCCTGGGATATTTAAGGTGTACCCAAGTTGAGGTCCTTGTAAGCAGTGCAGCCCTAAATTTTGGGGTGGCTGTGTCTTATTGATTTTCAGTTTTCCCAAGGTATATTCCCTAGACTGGAAGTGCCCTTGGCTCTGTAGCTCTGTTCTTTACTTGTTTTAGGGAACACAATGTACTCCTCCAGAGAGGGAGTTGGCAATTTACATCCCGCCCATCAGCATTACAAGACTCCCTGTTCTCCAGGGCCTGTCTTGCCTTTCTGGTTTTTACACATTTTGTGGATGTCCCTTTTGACCGGTGGGAAGTGATACTTCTTTGTAGTGCAGATTTGCATTGCCCGCTTGCTTGCTTGGCCAAAAAGGGCATATGCGTTTTCTCCTGAATATATTCAAGAGAAAACGCATACGCACTTTTTGGCCAAGTGCATCATTGTCGAAGTTGTGCCCCTCTTCCTGTGCTTTAAAGGCGATTCCAACATACCTCTTGAAATCTGTTTCCTGCTATTCTGCCTCGCTTTCAAGTCCGCCTCGTTGCCTTCCCTCAACAGATTTTTGGACGATAGATGTCCTTTATTACTCGGCCAGTTTGTGAATTGCTGTGCCCCTGAGCTCCATTTTTCAACTCGTTTTAGGTGAGCTGACCGCAAGTCCAAAATTTTGGTTCAGGACCTATACTGGTTCCCTGTGGGGGGCTGAGACTTTGGTTAATTCTTCATCCTGCCGGGAAATTACAGTGATATGTGCCCGTCCAAATGCCTAACAGCTACTCTCTCATTGGTTCTCCCTCTTCCCTTTCATCCTCTGCCAAATTGGCAACCTGTGCGAACCAAGAAGTTAAAGGGGCTGTCTCTCCAAGTTGGGAGG
This sequence comes from Hyperoodon ampullatus, assembly GCF_949752795.1. Lineage (NCBI taxonomy): Eukaryota > Metazoa > Chordata > Mammalia > Artiodactyla > Ziphiidae > Hyperoodon > Hyperoodon ampullatus. Next base: position 47,804 of record NW_027640758.1, read on the forward strand.
TTGATAGTAAAGCAGGTGGAAAGTCTAACCGGAGCACCAGGAGAGGGACTATTCGTTGAGTTTTAGAAACCTTTCGTATTCACAGTGTGTCCGTTCTCTAGGTTTCCCGTACATGTTATAACTGTAGTAATATTCCCTTTAATCGGGAGAGTTGGGACCCATGGAATGGGTGCCATGCATTATTGCTTTAAAGGGTCTGCATTTGCTCACCCAATCTCACCAATCCTCTCAGTGCCAAGTGTCCAGCCTTATGCCACATCCAGCTGTCGTTGTAGATAGTGTCATTCCAGGTTTCATCAGAGAACCTGAAGGAATTGTAAAGAATTTCCCAGTTGTTTTGTTTTATTTTTGAAATTCCTTTTTATAGTGGGTTTGAGCTGATTCTCGCTGCCATGTTTATGCCAGTCTAGACACACTTGATTCCCTTATGGAGACATATCAATACATAGGTTTTAAGATTCTTACTAGTCAGATATATTCCTCTGCGGGAAATATGGGGTTTTGAGTCCCTTTCATTGAGGAAGGTGTAGGTCTTGGCTATTCCATAGTTGGTTTTTGGAACGGTACCTGTGCTTATATCAAACTCTGGTTTTATGCATCACCCCACCTCTCCTTCCCCCTTAAGCAGGCATAAGAGTGTTTTCTAAATGTGAGACACTGTTCTCTTTCCTAACTCAGTTTAAGTGTAGCCATGTTTACAGGATCTTCATAAGTGATATCTTATGATAAGTTTCGTTTTCTCTGTGACTGATTTCACTTAGAATCATCGTGCCTGAATCCACCCATTTTGCTGCTACTGGTCTTATGACATTGATTTCATGGCTGAGGGATATTCCATCGTACGTAAGTACCATAATTTTTTGAACCATTTTTATATTTCCTGGGATATTTAAGGTGTACCCAAGTTGAGGTCCTTGTAAGCAGTGCAGCCCTAAATTTTGGGGTGGCTCTGTCTTATTGATCTTCAGTTTTCCCAAGGTATATTCCCTAGACTGGAAGTGCCCTTGGCTCTGTAGCTCTGTTCTTTACTTGTCTTAGGGAACACAATGCACTCCTCCAGAGAGGCAGTTGGCAATTTACATCCCGCCCATCAGCATAACAAGGCTCCCTGTTCTCCAGGGCCTGTCTTGCCTTTCTGGTTTTTACACATTTTGTGGATGTCCCTTTTGACCGGTGGGAAGTGATACTTCTTTGTAGTGCAGATTTGCATTGCCCGCTTGCTTGCTTGGCCAAAATGGGCGTATGCGTTTTCTCCTGAATATATTCAGGAGAAAACGCATACGCCCTTTTTGGCCAAGTGCATCATTGTCGAAGTTGTGCCCCTCTTCCTGTGCTTTAAAGGCAATTCCAACGTACCTCTTGAAATCTGTTTCCTGCTATTCTGCCTCGCTTTCAAGTCCGCCTCGTTGCCTTCCCTCAACAGATTTTTGGACAATAGTTGTCCTTTATTAATCAGCCAGTTTGTGAATTGCTGTGCCCCTGAGCTCCATTTTTCAACTCGTTTTTGGTGAGCAGACCGCAAGTCCAAAATTTTCGTTCAGGACCTATGCTGGTTCCCGTTGGGGGGCTGAGACTTTGGTTAATTCTTCTTCCTGCCGGGAAATTACAGTGATATGTGCCCGTCCAAATGCCTAACAGCTACTCTCTCATTGGTTCTCCCTCTTCCCTTTCATCCTCTGCCAAATTGGCAACCTGTGCGAACCAGGAGGTTAAAGGGGCTGTCTCTCCAATTTGGGAGGTTGATAGTAAAGCAGGTGGAAAGTCAAACCGGAGCACCAGGAGAGGGACTATTCGTTGAGTTTTAGAAACCTTTCGTATTCACAGTGTATCCGTTCTCTAGGTTTCCCGTACATGTTATAACTGTATTAATATTCCCTTCAACCTGGAGAGTTGGGACCCATGGAATGGGTGCCATGCATTATTGCTTTAAAGGGTCTGCATTTGCTCACCCAATCTCACCAATCCTCTCAGTCCGAAGTCTCCAGCCTTATGCCACATCCAGCTGTCGTTGTAGATAGGGTCATTCCAGGTTTCATCAGAGACTCTGAAGGAATTGTAAAGAATTTCCTAGTTTTTTTGTTTTGTTTTTGAAATTCCTTTTTATAGTGGGTTTGAGCTGATTCTCGCTGCCATGTTTATGCCAGTCTAGACACACTTGATTACCTTACGGAGACATATCAATACATAGGTTTTAATATTCTTACTAGTCAGATATATTCCTCTGTGGGAAATATGGTGTTTTGAGTCCCTTTCACTGAGGAAGGTGTAGGTCTTTTCTATTCCATAGTTGGTTTTTGGAACGGTACCTGTGCTTATATCAAACTCTGGTTTTATGCATCACCCCACCTCTCTTTCCCCCTTAAGCAGGCATAAGAGTGTTTTCTAAATGTGAGACACTGTTCTCTTTCCTAACTCAGTTCAAGTGTAGCCATGTTTACAGGATCTTCATAAGTGATATCTTATGATACATTTCTTTTTCTGTGTGACTTATTTCACTTAGAATCATCGTACCTGAATCCACCCATTTTGCTGCTACTGGTCTTATGTCATTGATTTCATGGCTGAGGGATACTCCATCATACGTATGTACCACAATTTTTTGAACCATTTTTATATTTTCTGGAATACTTAAGGTGTATCCAAGTTGAGGTCCTTGTATGCAGTGCAGCCCTAAATTTTGGGGTGGCTCTGTCTTATTGATTTTCAATTTTCCCAAGGTATATTCCCTAGACTGGAAGTGCCCTTGGCTATGTAGCTCTGTTGTTTACTTGTTTTAGGGAACACAATGCACTCCTCCAGAGAGGCAGCTGGCAATTTACATCCCGCCCATCAGCAAAACAAGGCTCCCTGTTCTCCAGGGCCTGTCTTGCCTTTCTGGTTTTTACACATTTTGTGGATGTCCCTTTTGACCGGTGGGAAGTGATACTTCTTTGTAGTGCAGATTTGCATTGCTCGCTTGCTTGCTTGGCCAAAAAGGGTGTATGCGTTTTCTCCTGAATATATTCAGGAGAAAACGCATACGCCCTTTTTGGCCAAGTGCATCATTGTCGAAGTTGTGGCCCTCTTCCTGTGCTTTAAAGGCGATTCCAACGTACCTCTTGAAATCTGTTTCCTGCTATTCTGCCTCGCTTTCAAGTCGGCCTCGTTGCCTTCCCTCAACAGATTTTTGGACGATAGTTGTCCTTTATTACTCAGCCAGTTTGTGAATTGCTGTGCCCCTGAGCTCCATTTTTCAACTCGTTTTTGGTGAGCTGACCGCAAGTCCAAAATTTTGCTTCAGGACCTATACTGGTTCCCGGTGGGTGGCTGAGACTTTGGTAAATTCTTCTTCCTGCCGGGAAGTTAGAGTGATATGTGCCCGTCCATATGCCTAACAGCTACTCTCTCATTGGTTCTCCCTCTTCCCTTTCATCCTCTGCCAAATTGGCAACCTGTACGAACCAGGAGGTTAAAGGGGCTGTCTCTCCAAGTTGCGAAGTTGATAGTAAAGCAGATGGAAAGTCAAACCGGAGCACCAGGATAGGGAATATTCGTTGAGTTTTAGAAACCTTTCGTATTCACAGTGTGTCCGTTCTCTAGGTTTCCCGTACATGTTATAACTGTAGTAATATTCCCTTCAACCTGGAGAGTTGGGACCCATGGAATGGGTGCCATGCATTATTGCTTTAAAGGGTCTGCATTTGTTCACCCAATCTCACCAATCCTCTCAGTGCCAAGTGTCCAGCCTTATGCCACATCCAGTTGTCGTTGTAGATAGTGTCATTCCAGGTTTCATCAGAGAACCTGAAGGAATTGTAAAGAATTTCCCAGTTGTTTTGTTTTATTTTTGAAATTCCTTTTTATAGTGGGTTTCAGCTGATTCTCGCTGCCATGTTTATGCCAGTCTAGACACACTTGATTCCCTTACGGAGACATATCAATACATAGGTTTTAAGATTCTTACTAGTCAGATATATTCCTCTTCGGGAAATATGGGATTTTGAGTCCCTTTCACTGAGGAAGGTGTAGGTCTTGGCTATTCCATAGTTGGTTTTTGGAACGATACCTGTGCTTATATCAAACTCTGGTTTTGTGCATCACCCCACCTCTCCTTCCCCCTTAAGCAGGCATAAGAGTGTTTTCTAAATGTGAGACACTGTTCTCTTTCCTAACTCAGTTCAAGTGTAGCCATGTTTACAGGATCTTCATAAGTGATATCTTATGATAAGTTTCCTTTTCTCTGTGACTTATTTCACTTAGAATCATCGTACCTGAATCCACCCATTTTGCTGCTACTGGTCTTATGACATTGATTTCATGGCTGAGGGATATTCCATCGTACGTAAGTACCATAATTTTTTGAACCATTTTTATATTTCCTGGGATATTTAAGGTGTACCCAAGTTGAGGTCCTTGTAAGCAGTGCAGCCCTAAATTTTGGGGTGGCTCTGTCTTATTGATCTTCAGTTTTCCCAAGGTATATTCCCTAGACTGGAAGTGCCCTTGGCTCTGTAGCTCTGTTCTTTACTTGTCTTAGGGAACACAATGCACTCCTCCAGAGAGGCAGTTGGCAATTTACATCCCGCCCATCAGCATAACAAGGCTCCCTGTTCTCCAGGGCCTGTCTTGCCTTTCTGGTTTTTACACATTTTGTGGATGTCCCTTTTGACCGGTGGGAAGTGATACTTCTTTGTAGTGCAGATTTGCATTGCCCGCTTGCTTGCTTGGCCAAAATGGGCGTATGCGTTTTCTCCTGAATATATTCAGGAGAAAACGCATACGCCCTTTTTGGCCAAGTGCATCATTGTCGAAGTTGTGCCCCTCTTCCTGTGCTTTAAAGGCGATTCCAACGTACCTCTTGAAATCTGTTTCCTGCTATTCTGCCTCGCTTTCAAGTCTGCCTCGTTGCCTTCCCTCAACAGATTTTTGGACAATAGTTGTCCTTTATTACTCGGCCAGTTTGTGAATTGCTGTGCCCCTGAGCTCCATTTTTCAACTCGTTTTTGGTGAGCTGACCGCAAGTCCAAAATTTTGGTTCAGGACCTATACTGGTTCCCGGTGGGTGGCTGAGACTTTGGTTAATTCTTCTTCCTGCCGAGAAATTACAGTGATATGTGCCCGTCCAAATGCCTAACAGCTACTCTCTCATTGGTTCTCCCTCTTCCCTTTCATCCTCTGCCAAATTGGCAACCTGTGCGAACCAGGAGGTTAAAGGGGCTGTCTCTCCAAGTTGGGAGGTTGATAGTTACGGAGATGGAAAGTCAAACCGGAGCACCAGTAGAGGGACTATTCGTTGAGTTTTAGAAACCTTTCGTATTCACAGTGTGTCCATTCTCTAGGTTTCCCGTACATGTTATAACTGTAGTAATATTCCCTTCAACCTGGAGAGTTGGGACCCATGGAATGGGTGCCATGCATTATTGCTTTAAAGGGTCTGCATTTGCTCACCCAATCTCACCAATCCTCTCAGTCCGAAGTCTCCAGCCTTATGCCACATCCAGCTGTCGTTGTAGATAGGGTCATTCCAGGTTTCATCAGAGACTCTGAAGGAATTGTAAAGAATTTCCCAGTTTTTTTGTTTTGTTTTTGAAATTCCTTTTTATAGTGGGTTTGAGCTGATTCTCGCTGCCATGTTTATGCCAGTCTAGACACACTTGATTACCTTACGGAGACATATCAATACATAGGTTTTAAGATTCTTACTAGTCAGATATATTCCTCTGTGGGAAATATGGTGTTTTGAGTCCCTTTCACTGAGGAAGGTGTAGGTCTTTTCTATTCCATAGTTGGTTTTTGGAACGGTACCTGTGCTTATATCAAACTCTGGTTTTATGCATCACCCCACCTCTCTTTCCCCCTTAAGCAGGCATAAGAGTGTTTTCTAAATGTGAGACACTGTTCTCTTTCCTAACTCAGTTCAAGTGTAGCCATGTTTACAGGATCTTCATAAGTGATATCTTATGATACATTTCTTTTTCTGTGTGACTTATTTCACTTAGAATCATCGTACCTGAATCCACCCATTTTGCTGCTACTGGACTTATGTCATTGATTTCATGGCTGAGGGATATTCCAACATACGTATGTACCACAATTTTTTGAACCATTTTTATATTTTCTGGAATACTTAAGGTGTATCCAAGTTGAGGTCCTTGTATGCAGTGAAGCCCTAAATTTTGGGGTGGCTCTGTCTTATTGATTTTCAGTTTTCCCAAGGTATATTCCCTAGACTGGAAGTGCCCTTGGCTCTGTAGCTCTGTTGTTTACTTGTTTTAGGGAACACAATGCACTCCTCCAGAGAGGCAGCTGGCAATTTACATCCCGCCCATCAGCAAAACAAGGCTCCCTGTTCTCCAGGGCCTGTCTTGCCTTTCTGGTTTTTACACATTTTGTGGATGTCCCTTTTGACCGGTGGGAAGTGATACTTCTTTGTAGTGCAGATTTGCATTGCTCGCTTGCTTGCTTGGCCAAAAAGGGCGTATGCGTTTTCTCCTGAATATATTCAGGAGAAAACGCATACGCCCTTTTTGGCCAAGTGCATCATTGTCGAAGTTGTGGCCCTCTTCCTGTGCTTTAAAGGCGATTCCAACGTACCTCTTGAAATCTGTTTCCTGCTATTCTGCCTCGCTTTCAAGTCGGCCTCGTTGCCTTCCCTCAACAGATTTTTGGACGATAGTTGTCCTTTATTACTCAGCCAGTTTGTGAATTGCTGTGCCCCTGAGCTCCATTTTTCAACTCGTTTTTGGTGAGCTGACCGCAAGTCCAAATTTTGCTTCAGGAACTATACTGGTTCCCGGTTGGTGGCTGAGACTTTGGTAAATTCTTCTTCCTGCCGGGAAGTTAGAGTGATATGTGCCCGTCCATATGCCTAACAGCTACTCTCTCATTGGTTCTCCCTCTTCCCTTTCATCCTCTGCCAAATTGGCAACCTGTACGAACCAGGAGGTTAAAGGGGCTGTCTCTCCAAGTTGGGAAGTTGATAGTAAAGCAGATGGAAAGTCAAACCGGAGCACCAGGATAGGGAATATTCGTTGAGTTTTAGAAACCTTTCGTATTCACAGTGTGTCCGTTCTCTAGGTTTCCCGTACATGTTATAACTGTAGTAATATTCCCTTCAACCTGGAGAGTTGGGACCCATGGAATGGGTGCCATGCATTATTGCTTTAAAGGGTCTGCATTTGTTCACCCAATCTCACCAATCCTCTCAGTGCCAAGTGTCCAGCCTTATGCCACATCCAGCTGTCGTTGTAGATAGTGTCATTCCAGGTTTCATCAGAGAACCTGAAGGAATTGTAAAGAATTTCCCAGTTGTTTTGTTTTATTTTTGAAATTCCTTTTTATAGAGGGTTTCAGCTGATTCTCGCTGCCATGTTTATGCCAGTCTAGACACACTTGATTCCCTTACGGAGACATATCAATACATAGGTTTTAAGATTCTTACTAGTCAGATATATTCCTCTTCGGGAAATATGGGATTTTGAGTCCCTTTCACTGAGGAAGGTGTAGGTCTTGGCTATTCCATAGTTGGTTTTTGGAACGGTACCTGTGCTTATATCAAACTCTGGTTTTATGCATCACCCCACCTCTCCTTCCCCCTTAAGCAGGCATAAGAGTGTTTTCTAAATGTGAGACACTGTTCTCTTTCCTAACTCAGTTCAAGTGTAGCCATGTTTACAGGATCTTCATAAGTGATATCTTATGATACATTTCTTTTTCTGTGTGACTTATTTCACTTAGAATCATCGTACCTGAATCCACCCATTTTGCTGCTACTGGTCTTATGTCATTGATTTCATGGCTGAGGGATATTCCATCATACGTATGTACCACAATTTTTTGAACCATTTTTATATTTTCTGGAATACTTAAGGTGTATCCAAGTTGAGGTCCTTGTATGCAGTGCAGCCCTAAATTTTGGGGTGGCTCTGTCTTATTGATTTTCAGTTTTCCCAAGGTATATTCCCTAGACTGGAAGTGCCCTTGGCTCTGTAGCTCTGTTGTTTACTTGTTTTAGGGAACACAATGCACTCCTCCAGAGAGGCAGCTGGCAATTTACATCCCGCCCATCAGCAAAACAAGGCTCCCTGTTCTCCAGGGCCTGTCTTGCCTTTCTGGTTTTTACACATTTTGTGGATGTCCCTTTTGACCGGTGGGAAGTGATACTTCTTTGTAGTGCAGATTTGCATTGATCGCTTGCTTGCTTGGCCAAAAAGGGCGTATGCGTTTTCTCCTGAATATATTCAGGAGAAAACGCATACGCCCTTTTTGGCCAAGTGCATCATTGTCGAAGTTGTGGCCCTCTTCCTGTGCTTTAAAGGCGATTCCAACGTACCTCTTGAAATCTGTTTCCTGCTATTCTGCCTCGCTTTCAAGTCGGCCTCGTTGCCTTCCCTCAACAGATTTTTGGACGATAGTTGTCCTTTATTACTCAGCCAGTTTGTGAATTGCTGTGCCCCTGAGCTCCATTTTTCAACTCGTTTTTGGTGAGCTGACCGCAAGTCCAAAATTTTGCTTCAGGACCTATACTGGTTCCCGGTGGGTGGCTGAGACTTTGGTAAATTCTTCTTCCTGCCGGGAAGTTAGAGTGATATGTGCCCGTCCATATGCCTAACAGCTACTCTCTCATTGGTTCTCCCTCTTCCCTTTCATCCTCTGCCAAATTGGCAACCTGTACGAACCAGGAGGTTAAAGGGGCTGTCTCTCCAAGTTGGGAAGTTGATAGTAAAGCAGATGGAAAGTCAAACCGGAGCACCAGGATAGGGAATATTCGTTGAGTTTTAGAAACCTTTCGTATTCACAGTGTGTCCGTTCTCTAGGTTTCCCGTACATGTTATAACTGTAGTAATATTCCCTTCAACCTGGAGAGTTGGGACCCATGGAATGGGTGCCATGCATTATTGCTTTAAAGGGTCTGCATTTGTTCACCCAATCTCACCAATCCTCTCAGTGCCAACTGTCCAGCCTTATGCCACATCCAGCTGTCGTTGTAGATAATGTCATTCCAGGTTTCATCAGAGAACCTGAAGGAATTGTAAAGAATATCCCAGTTGTTTTGTTTTATTTTTGAAATTCCTTTTTATAGTGGGTTTCAGCTGATTCTCGCTGCCATGTTTATGCCAGTCTAGACACACTTGATTCCCTTACGGAGACATATCAATACATAGGTTTTAAGATTCTTACTAGTCAGATATATTCCTCTTCGGGAAATATGGGATTTTGAGTCCCTTTCACTGAGGAAGGTGTAGGTCTTGGCTATTCCATAGTTGGTTTTTGGAACGGTACCTGTGCTTATATCAAACTCTGGTTTTATGCATCACCCCACCTCTCCTTCCCCCTTAAGCAGGCATAAGAGTGTTTTCTAAATGTGAGACACTGTTCTCTTTCCTAACTCAGTTCAAGTGTAGCCATGTTTACAGGATCTTCATAAGTGATATCTTATGATAAGTTTCGTTTTCTCTGTGACTTATTTCACTTAGAATCATCGTACCTGAATCCACCCATTTTGCTGCTACTGGTCTTATGACATTGATTTCATGACTGAGGGATATTCCATCGTACGTAAGTACCATAATTTTTTGAACCATTTTTATATTTCCTGGGATATTTAAGGTGTACCCAAGTTGAGGTCCTTGTAAGCAGTGCAGCCCTAAATTTTGGGGTGGCTCTGTCTTATTGATCTTCAGTTTTCCCAAGGTATATTCCCTAGACTGGAAGTGCCCTTGGCTCTGTAGCTCTGTTCTTTACTTGTCTTAGGGAACACAATGCACTCCTCCAGAGAGGCAGTTGGCAATTTACATCCCGCCCATCAGCATAACAAGGCTCCCTGTTCTCCAGGGCCTGTCTTGCCTTTCTAGTTTTTACACATTTTGTGGATGTCCCTTTTGACCGGTGGGAAGTGATACTTCTTTGTAGTGCAGATTTGCATTGTCCGCTTGCATGCTTGGCCAAAATGGGCGTATGCGTTTTCTCCTGAATATATTCAGGAGAAAACGCATACGCCCTTTTTGGCCAAGTGCATCATTGTCGAAGTTGTGCCCCTCTTCCTGTGCTTTAAAGGTGATTCCAACGTACCTCTTGAAATCTGTTTCCTGCTATTCTGCCTCGCTTTCAAGTCTGCCTCGTTGCCTTCCCTCAACAGATTTTTGGATGATAGTTGTCCTTTATTACTCGGCCAGTTTGTGAATTGCTGTGCCCCTGAGCTCCATTTTTCAACTCGTTTTTGGTGAGCTGACCGCAAGTCCAAAATTTTGGTTCAGGACCTATACTGGTTCCCGGTGGGTGGCTGAGACTTTGGTTAATTCTTCTTCCTGCCGGGAAATTACAGTGATATGTGCCCGTCCAAATGCCTAACAGCTACTCTCTCATTGGTTCTCCCTCTTCCCTTTCATCCTCTGCCAAATTGGCAACCTGTGCGAACCAGGAGGTTAAAGGGGCTGTCTCTCCAAGTTGGGAGGTTGATAGTAAAGGAGATGGAAAGTCAAACCGGAGCACCAGTAGAGGGACTATTCGTTGAGTTTTAGAAACCTTTCGTATTCACAGTGTGTCCGTTCTCTAGGTTTCCCGTACATGTTATAACTGTAGTAATATTCCCTTCAACCTGGAGAGTTGGGACCCATGGAATGGGTGCCATGCATTATTGCTTTAAAGGGTCTGCATTTGCTCACCCAATCTCACCAAACCTCTCAGTGCCAAGTGTCCAGCCTTATGCCACATCCAGCTGTCGTTGTAGATAGGGTCATTCCAGGTTTCATCATTGACCCTGAAGGAATTGTAAAGAATTTCCCAGTTTTTTTGTTTTGTGTTTGAAATTCCTTTTTATAGTGGGTTTGAGCTGATTCTCGCTGCCATGTTTATGCCAGTCTAGACACACTTGATTCCCTTACGGAGACATATCAATACATAGGTTTTAAGATTCTTACTAGTCAGATATATTCCTCTGCGGGAAATATGGTGTTTTGTGTCCCTTTCACTGAGGAAGGTGTAGGTCTTGTCTATTCCATAGGTGGTTTTTGGAACGGTACCTGTGCTTATATCAAACTCTTGTTTTATACATCACCCCACCTCTCCTTCCCCCTTAAGCAGGCATAAGAGTGTTTTCTAAATGTGAGACACTGTTCTCTTTCCTAACTCAGTTCAAGTGTAGCCATGTTTACAGGATCTTCATAAGTGATATCTTATGAAAAGTTTCTTTTTCTGTGTGACTTATTTCACATAGAATCATCGTACCTGAATCCACCCATTTTGCTGCTACTGGTCTTATGACATTGATTTCATGGCTGAGGGATATTCTGTCGTACGTAAGTACCACAATTTTTTGAACCATTTTTATATTTCCTTGGATATTTAAGGTGTACCCAAGTTGAGGTCCTTGTAAGCAGTGCAGCCCTAAATTTTGGGGTGGCTCTGTCTTATTGATTTTCAGTTTTCCCAAGGTATATTCCCTAGACTGGAAGTGCCCTTGGCTCTGTAGCTCTGTTCTTTACTTGTTTTATGGAACACAATGCACTCCTCCAGAGAGGCAGTTGACAATTTACATCCCGCCCATCAGCATAACAAGGCTCCCTGTTCTCCAGGGCCTGTCTTGCCTTTCTGGTTTTTACACATTTTGTGGATGTCCCTTTTGACCGGTGGGAAGTGATACTTCTTTGTAGTGCAGATTTGCATTGCCCGCTTGCTTGCTTGGCCAAAATGGGCGTATGCGTTTTCTCCTGAATATATTCAGGAGAAAACGCATACGCCCTTTTTGGCCAAGTGCATCATTGTCGAAGTTGTGCCCCTCTTCCTGTGCTTTAAAGGCGATTCCAACGTACCTCTTGAAATCTGTTTCCTGCTATTCTGCCTCGCTTTCAAGTCCGCCTCGTTGCCTTCCCTCAACAGATTTTTGGACAATAGTTGTCCTTTATTACTCCGCCAGTTTGTGAATTGCTGTGCCCCTGAGCTCCATTTTTCAACTCGTTTTTGGTGAGCTGACCGCAAGTCCAAAATTTTGGTTCAGGACCTATACTGGTTCCCGGTGGGTGGCTGAGACTTTGGTTAATTCTTCTTCCTGCCGGGAAATTACAGTGATATGTGCCCGTCCAAATGCCTAACAGCTACTCTCTCATTGGTTCTCCCTCTTCCCTTTCATCCTCTGCCAAATTGGCAACCTGTGCGAACCAGGAGGTTAAAGGGGCTGTCTCTCCAAGTTGGGAGGTTGATAGTAAAGGAGATGGAAAGTCAAACCTGAGCACCAGTAGAGGGACTATTCGTTGAGTTTTAGAAACCTTTCGTATTCACAGTGTGTCCGTTCTCTAGGTTTCCCGTACATGTTATAACTGTAGTAATATTCCCTTCAACCTGGAGAGTTGGGACCCATGGAATGGGTGCCATGCATTATTGCTTTAAAGGGTCTGCATTTGCTCACCCAATCTCACCAATCCTCTCAGTCCCAAGTGTCCAGCCTTATGCCACATCCGGCTGTCGTTGTAGACAGGGTCATTCCAGGTTTCATCATTGACCCTGAAGGAATTGTAAAGAATTTCCCAGTTTTTTTGTTTTGTTTTTGAAATTCCTTTTTATAGTGGGTTTGAGCTGATTCTCGCTGCCATGTTTATGCCAGTCTAGACACACTTGATTCCCTTACGGAGACATATCAATACATAGGTTTTAAGATTCTTACTAGTCAGATATATTCCTCTTCGGGAAATATGGGATTTTGAGTCCCTTTCACTGAGGAAGGTGTAGGTCTTGGCTATTCCATAGTTGGTTTTTGGAACGGTACCTGTGCTTATATCAAACTCTGGTTTTATGCATCACCCCACCTCTCCTTCCCCCTTAAGCAGGCATAAGAGTGTTTTCTAAATGTGACACACTGTTCTCTTTCCTAACTCAGTTCAAGTGTAGCCATGTTTACAGGATCTTCATAAGTGATATCTTATGATAAGTTTCGTTTTCTCTGTGACTTATTTCACTTAGAATCATCGTACCTGAATCCACCCATTTTGCTGCTACTGGTCTTATGACATTGATTTCATGACTGAGGGATATTCCATCGTACGTAAGTACCATAATTTTTTGAACCATTTTTATATTTCCTGGGATATTTAAGGTGTACCCAAGTTGAGGTCCTTGTAAGCAGTGCAGCCCTAAATTTTGGGGTGGCTCTGTCTTATTGATCTTCAGTTTTCCCAAGGTATATTCCCTAGACTGGAAGTGCCCTTGGCTCTGTAGCTCTGTTCTTTACTTGTCTTAGGGAACACAATGCACTCCTCCAGAGAGGCAGTTGGCAATTTACATCCCGCCCATCAGCATAACAAGGCTCCCTGTTCTCCAGGGCCTGTCTTGCCTTTCTAGTTTTTACACATTTTGTGGATGTCCCTTTTGACCGGTGGGAAGTGATACTTCTTTGTAGTGCAGATTTGCATTGTCCGCTTGCATGCTTGGCCAAAATGGGCGTATGCGTTTTCTCCTGAATATATTCAGGAGAAAACGCATACGCCCTTTTTGGCCAAGTGCATCATTGTCGAAGTTGTGCCCCTCTTCCTGTGCTTTAAAGGTGATTCCAACGTACCTCTTGAAATCTGTTTCCTGCTATTCTGCCTCGCTTTCAAGTCTGCCTCGTTGCCTTCCCTCAACAGATTTTTGGATGATAGTTGTCCTTTATTACTCGGCCAGTTTGTGAATTGCTGTGCCCCTGAGCTCCATTTTTCAACTCGTTTTTGGTGAGCTGACCGCAAGTCCAAAATTTTGGTTCAGGACCTATACTGGTTCCCGGTGGGTGGCTGAGACTTTGGTTAATTCTTCTTCCTGCCGGGAAATTACAGTGATATGTGCCCGTCCAAATGCCTAACAGCTACTCTCTCATTGGTTCTCCCTCTTCCCTTTCATCCTCTGCCAAATTGGCAACCTGTGCGAACCAGGAGGTTAAAGGGGCTGTCTCTCCAAGTTGGGAGGTTGATAGTAAAGGAGATGGAAAGTCAAACCGGAGCACCAGTAGAGGGACTATTCGTTGAGTTTTAGAAACCTTTCGTATTCACAGTGTGTCCGTTCTCTAGGTTTCCCGTACATGTTATAACTGTAGTAATATTCCCTTCAACCTGGAGAGTTGGGACCCATGGAATGGGTGCCATGCATTATTGCTTTAAAGGGTCTGCATTTGCTCACCCAATCTCACCAAACCTCTCAGTGCCAAGTGTCCAGCCTTATGCCACATCCAGCTGTCGTTGTAGATAGGGTCATTCCAGGTTTCATCATTGACCCTGAAGGAATTGTAAAGAATTTCCCAGTTTTTTTGTTTTGTGTTTGAAATTCCTTTTTATAGTGGGTTTGAGCTGATTCTCGCTGCCATGTTTATGCCAGTCTAGACACACTTGATTCCCTTACGGAGACATATCAATACATAGGTTTTAAGATTCTTACTAGTCAGATATATTCCTCTGCGGGAAATATGGTGTTTTGTGTCCCTTTCACTGAGGAAGGTGTAGGTCTTGTCTATTCCATAGGTGGTTTTTGGAACGGTACCTGTGCTTATATCAAACTCTTGTTTTATACATCACCCCACCTCTCCTTCCCCCTTAAGCAGGCATAAGAGTGTTTTCTAAATGTGAGACACTGTTCTCTTTCCTAACTCAGTTCAAGTGTAGCCATGTTTACAGGATCTTCATAAGTGATATCTTATGAAAAGTTTCTTTTTCTGTGTGACTTATTTCACATAGAATCATCGTACCTGAATCCACCCATTTTGCTGCTACTGGTCTTATGACATTGATTTCATGGCTGAGGGATATTCTGTCGTACGTAAGTACCACAATTTTTTGAACCATTTTTATATTTCCTTGGATATTTAAGGTGTACCCAAGTTGAGGTCCTTGTAAGCAGTGCAGCCCTAAATTTTGGGGTGGCTCTGTCTTATTGATTTTCAGTTTTCCCAAGGTATATTCCCTAGACTGGAAGTGCCCTTGGCTCTGTAGCTCTGTTCTTTACTTGTTTTATGGAACACAATGCACTCCTCCAGAGAGGCAGTTGACAATTTACATCCCGCCCATCAGCATAACAAGGCTCCCTGTTCTCCAGGGCCTGTCTTGCCTTTCTGGTTTTTACACATTTTGTGGATGTCCCTTTTGACCGGTGGGAAGTGATACTTCTTTGTAGTGCAGATTTGCATTGCCCGCTTGCTTGCTTGGCCAAAATGGGCGTATGCGTTTTCTCCTGAATATATTCAGGAGAAAACGCATACGCCCTTTTTGGCCAAGTGCATCATTGTCGAAGTTGTGCCCCTCTTCCTGTGCTTTAAAGGCGATTCCAACGTACCTCTTGAAATCTGTTTCCTGCTATTCTGCCTCGCTTTCAAGTCCGCCTCGTTGCCTTCCCTCAACAGATTTTTGGACAATAGTTGTCCTTTATTACTCCGCCAGTTTGTGAATTGCTGTGCCCCTGAGCTCCATTTTTCAACTCGTTTTTGGTGAGCTGACCGCAAGTCCAAAATTTTGGTTCAGGACCTATACTGGTTCCCGGTGGGTGGCTGAGACTTTGGTTAATTCTTCTTCCTGCCGGGAAATTACAGTGATATGTGCCCGTCCAAATGCCTAACAGCTACTCTCTCATTGGTTCTCCCTCTTCCCTTTCATCCTCTGCCAAATTGGCAACCTGTGCGAACCAGGAGGTTAAAGGGGCTGTCTCTCCAAGTTGGGAGGTTGATAGTAAAGGAGATGGAAAGTCAAACCTGAGCACCAGTAGAGGGACTATTCGTTGAGTTTTAGAAACCTTTCGTATTCACAGTGTGTCCGTTCTCTAGGTTTCCCGTACATGTTATAACTGTAGTAATATTCCCTTCAACCTGGAGAGTTGGGACCCATGGAATGGGTGCCATGCATTATTGCTTTAAAGGGTCTGCATTTGCTCACCCAATCTCACCAATCCTCTCAGTCCCAAGTGTCCAGCCTTATGCCACATCCGGCTGTCGTTGTAGACAGGGTCATTCCAGGTTTCATCATTGACCCTGAAGGAATTGTAAAGAATTTCCCAGTTTTTTTGTTTTGTTTTTGAAATTCCTTTTTATAGTGGGTTTGAGCTGATTCTCGCTGCCATGTTTATGCCAGTCTAGACACACTTGATTCCCTTACGGAGACATATCAATACATAGGTTTTAAGATTCTTACTAGTCAGATATATTCCTCTTCGGGAAATATGGGATTTTGAGTCCCTTTCACTGAGGAAGGTGTAGGTCTTGGCTATTCCATAGTTGGTTTTTGGAACGGTACCTGTGCTTATATCAAACTCTGGTTTTATGCATCACCCCACCTCTCCTTCCCCCTTAAGCAGGCATAAGAGTGTTTTCTAAATGTGACACACTGTTCTCTTTCCTAACTCAGTTCAAGTGTAGCCATGTTTACAGGATCTTCATAAGTGATATCTTATGATAAGTTTCGTTTTCTCTGTGACTTATTTCACTTAGAATCATCGTACCTGAATCCACCCATTTTGCTGCTACTGGTCTTATGACATTGATTTCATGGCTGAGGGATATTCTGTCGTACGTAAGTACCACAATTTTTTGAACCATTTTTATATTTCCTTGGATATTTAAGGTGTACCCAAGTTGAGCTCCTTGTAAGCAGTGCAGCCCTAAATTTTGGGGTGGCTGTGTCTTATTGATTTTCAGTTTTCCCAAGGTATATTCCCTAGACTGGAAGTGCCCTTGGCTCTGTAGCTCTGTTGTTTACTTGTTTTAGGGAACACAATGCACTCCTCCAGAGAGGCAGTTGGCAATGTACATCCCGCCCATCAGCATAACAAGGCTCCCTGTTCTCCAGGGCCTTTCTTGCCTTTCTGGTTTTTACACATTTTGTGGATGTCCCTTTTGACTGGTGGGAAGTGATACTTCTTTGTAGTGCAGATTTGCATTGCCCGCTTGCTTGCTTGGCCAAAAAGGGCGTATGCGTTTTCTCCTGAATATATTCAGGAGAAAACGCATACGCCCTTTTTGGCCAAGTGCATCATTGTCGAAGTTGTGCCCCTCTTCCTGTGCTTTAAAGGCGATTCCAACGTACCTCTTGAAATCTGTTTCCTGCTATTCTGCCTCACTTTCAAGTCTGCCTCGTTGCCTTCCCTCAACAGATTTTTGGACGATAGTTGCCCTTTATTACTCGGCTAGTTTGTGAATTGCTGTGCCCCTGAGCTCCATTTTTCAACTCGTTTTTGGTGAGCTGACCGCAAGTCCAAAATTTTGTTTCAGGACCTATATTGGTTCCCGGTGGGTGGCTGAGACTTTGGTAAATTCTTCTTCCTGCCGGGAAGTTAGAGTGATATGTGCCCGTCCATATGCCTAACAGCTACTCTCTCATTGGTTCTCCCTCTTCCCTTTCATCCTCTGCCAAATTGGCAACCTGTACGAACCAGGAGGTTAAAGGGGCTGTCTCTCCAAGTTGGGACATTGATAGTAAAGCAGATGGAAAGTCAAACCGGACCACCAGGAGAGGGACTATTCTTTGAGTTTTAGGAACCTTTCGTATTCACAGTGTGTCCGTTCTCTAGGTTTCCCGTACATGTTATAACTGTAGTAGTATTCCCTTCAACCTTGAGAGTTGGGACCCATTGAATGGGTGCCAGGCATTTGTGCTTTAAAGGGTCTGCATTTGCTCACCCAATCTCACCAATCCTCTCAGTCCCAGGTGTCCCTCCTTATGCCACATCCAGCTGTCGTTGTAGATAGGGTCATTCCAGGTTTCATCAGAGACCCTGAAGGAATTGTAAAGAATTTCCCAGTTTATTTGTTTTGCTTTTGAAATTCCTTTTTATAGTGGGTTTGAGCTGATTCTCGCTGCCATGTTTATGCCAGTCTAGACACACTTGATTCCCTTACGGAGACATATCAATACATAGGTTTTAAGATTCTTACTAGTCAGATATATTCCTCTGCTGGAAATATGGGGTTTTGAGTCCCTTTCACTGAGGAAGGTGTAGGTCTTGTCTATTCCATAGTTGGTTTTTGGAACGGTACCTGTGCTTATATCAAACTCTGGTTTTATGCATCACCCCACCTCTCCTTCCCCCTTAAGCAGGTATAAGAGTGTTTTCTAAATGTGAGACACTGTTCTCTTTCCTAACTCAGTTCAAGTGTAGCCATGTTTACAGGATCTTCATAAGTGATATCTTATGATAAGTTTCTTTTTCTGTGTGACTTATTTCACTTAGAATCATCGTACCTGAATCCACCCATTTTGCTGCTACTGGTCTTATGACATTGATTTCATGGCTGAGGGATATTCCATCGTACGTAAGTACCACAATTTTTTGAACCATGTTTATATTTTCTGGGATACTTAAGGTGTATCCAAGTTGAGGTCCTTGTATGCAGTGCAGCCCTACATTTTGGGGTGGCTCTGTCTTATTGATTTTCAGTTTTCCCAAGGTATATTCCCTAGACTGGTAGTGCCCTTGGCTCTGTAGCTCTGTTCTTTACTTGTTTTAGGGAACAGAATGCACTCCTCCAGAGATGCAGTTGGCAATTTACATCCCGCCCATCAGCATAACAAGGCTCCCTGTTCTCCAGGGTCTGTCTTGCCTTTCTGGTTCTTACACATTTTGTGGATGTCCCTTTTGACCGGTGGGAAGTGATACTTCTTTGTAGTGCAGATTTGCATTGCCTGCTTGCTTGCTTGGCCAAAAAGGGCGTATGCGTTTTCTCCTGAATATATTCAGGAGAAAACGCATACGCCCTTTTTGGCCAAGTGCATCATTGTCGAAGTTGTGCCCCTCTTCCTGTGCTTTAAAGGCTATTCCAACGTACCTCTTGAAATCTGTTTCCTGCTATTCTGCCTCGCTTTCAAGTCCGCCTCGTTGCCTTCCCTCAACAGATTTTTGGACGATAGTTGTCCTTTATTACTCGGCCAGTTTGTGAATTGCTGTGCCCCTGAGCTCCATTTTTCAACTCGTTTTTGGTGAGCTGACCGCAAGTCCAAAATTTTGGTTCAGGACCTATACTGGTTCCCGGTGGGTGGCTGAGAATTTGGTTAATTCTTCTTCCTGCCTGGAAATTACAGTGATATGTGCCCGTCCAAATGCCTAACAGCTACTCTCTCATTGGTTCTCCCTCTTCCCTTTCATCCTCTGCCAAAATGGCAACCTGTGCGAACCAAGAGGTTAAAGGGGCTGTCTCTCCAAGTTGGGAGGTTGATAGTAAAGCAGACGGAAAGTCAAACCGGAGCACCAGGAGAGGGACTATTCGTTGAGTTTTAGAAACCTTCCGTATTCACAGTGTGTCCCTTCTCTAGGTTTCCCGCACATGTTATAGCTGTAGTAATATTCCCTTCAACCTGGAGAGTATGGACCCATGGAATGGGTGCTATGCATTATTGCTTTAAAGGGTCTGCATTTGCTCACCCAATCTCACCAATCGTCTCAGTCCCAAGTGTCCCTCCTTATGCCACATCCAGCTGTCGTTGTAGATAGGGTCATTCCAGGTTGCATCAGAGACCCTGAAGGAATTGTAAAGAATTTCCCAGTTTTTTCTTTTGTTTTTGAAATTCCTTTTTATAGTGGGTTTGAGCTGATTCTCGCTGCCATGTTTATGCCAGTCTAGGCACATTTGATTCCCTTATAGAGACATATCAATACATAGGTTTTAAGATTCTTACTAGTCAGATATATTCCTCTGCGGGAAATATGGTGTTTTGAGTCCCTTTCACTGAGGACGGCGTAGGTCTTGTCTATTCCATAGTTGGTTTTTGGAAAGGTACCTGTGCGTATATCAAACTCTTCTTTTATGCATCACCCCACCTCTCCTTCCCCCTTAAACAGGCATAAGAGTGTTTTCTAAATGTGAGACACTGTTCTCTTTCCTAACTCAGTTCAAGTGCAGCCATGTTTACAGGACCTTCATAAGTGATATCTTATGATAAGTTTCTTTTTCTGTGTGACATATTTCACTTAGAATCATCGTGCCTGAAACCACCCATTTTGCTGCTACTGGTCTTATGACTTTGATTTCATGGCTGAGGGATATTCCATCGTACGTAAGTACCACATTTTTTGAACCATTTTTATATTTCCTGGGAAATTTAACTTGTACCCAAGTTGAGGTCCTTGTAAGCAGTTCAGCCCTAAATTTTGGGGTGGCTCTGTCTTATTGATTTTCAGTTTTCCCAAGGTATATTCCCTAGACTGGAAGTGCCCTTGGCTCTGTAGCTCTGTTCCTTACTTGTTTTAGGGAACACAATGCACTCCTCCAGAGAGGCAGTTGGCAATTTACATCCCGCCCATCAGCATAACAATGCTCCCTGTTCTCCAGGGTCTGTCTTGCCTTTCTGGTTCTTACACATTTTGTGGATGTCCCTTTTGACCGGTGGGAAGTGATACTTCTTTGTAGTGCAGATTTGCATTGCCCGCTTCCTTGCTTGGCCAAAAAGGTCGTATGCGTTTTCTCCTGAATATATTCAGGAGAAAACGCATACGCCCTTTTTGGCCAAGTGCATCATTGTCGAAGTTGTGCCCCTCTTCCTGTGCTTTAAAGGCGATTCCAACGTACCTCTTGAAATATGTTTCCTGCTATTCTGCCTCGCTTTCAGGTCCGCCTCGTTGCCTTCCCTCAACAGATTTTTGGACGATAGTTGTCCTTTATTACTCGGCCAGTTTGTGAATTGCTGTGCCCCTGAGCTCCATTTTTCAACTCGTTTTTGGTGAGCTGACCGCAAGTCCAAAATTTTGGTTCAGGACCTATACTGGTTCCCGGTGGGTGGCTGAGAATTTGGTTAATTCTTCTTCCTGCCGGGAAATTACAGTGATATGTGCCCGTCCAAATGCCTAACAGCTACTCTCTCATTGGTTCTCCCTCTTCCCTTTCATCCTCTGCCAAATTGGCAACCTGTGCGAACCAAGAGGTTAAAGGGGCTGTCTCTCCAAGTTGGGAGGTTGATAGTAAAGCAGACGGAAAGTCAAACCGGAGCACCAGGAGAGGGACTATTCGTTGAGTTTTAGAAACCTTCCGTATTCACAGTGTGTCCGTTCGCTAGGTTTCCCGCACATGTTATAGCTGTAGTAATATTCCCTTCAACCTGGAGAGTTCGGACCCATGGAATGGGTGCCATGCATTATTGCTTTAAAGGGTCTGCATTTGCTGGCCAAATCTCACCAATGGTCTCAGTCCCAAGTGTCCCTCCTTATGCCACATCCAGCTGTCGTTGTAGATAGGGTCATTCCAGCTTTCATCAGAGACTCTGAAGGAATTGTAAAGAATTTCCCAGTTTTTTTGTTTTGTTTTTGAAATTCCTTTTTATAGTGGGTTTGAGCTGATTCTCGCTGCCATGTTTATGCCAGTCTAGGCACACTTGATTCCCTTATAGAGACATATCAATACATAGGTTTTAAGATTCTTACTAGTCAGATATATTCCTCTGCGGGAAATATGGTGTTTTGAGTCCCTTTCACTGAGGACGGTGTAGGTCTTGTCTATTCCATAGTTGGTTTTTGGAAAGGTACCTGTGCGTATATCAAACTCTTCTTTTATGCATCACCCCACCTCTCCTTCCCCCTTAAACAGGCATAAGAGTGTTTTCTAAATGTGAGACACTGTTCTCTTTCCTAACTCAGTTCAAGTGCAGCCATGTTTACAGGACCTTCATAAGTGATATCTTATGATAAGTTTCTTTTTCTCTGTGACTTATTTCACTTAGAATCATCGTACCTGAAACCACCCATTTTGCTGCTACTGGTCTTATGACATTGATTTCATGGCTGAGGGATATTCCATCGTACGTAAGTACCACAATTTTTGGAACCATTTTTATATTTCCTGGGATATTTAAGGTGTACACAAGTTGAGGTCCTTGTAAGCAGTTCAGCCCTAAATTTTGGGGTGGCTCTGTCTTATTGATTTTCAGTTTTCCCAAGGTATATTCCCTAGACTGGAAGTGCCCTTGGCTCTGTAGCTCTGTTCTTTACTTGTTTTAGGGAACACAATGCACTCCTCCAGAGAGGCAGTTGGCAATTTACATCCCGCCCATCAGCATAACAAGGCTCCCTGTTCTCCAGTGTCTGTCTTGCCTTTCTGGTTCTTACACATTTTGTGGATGTCCCTTTTGACCGGTGGGAAGTGATACTTCTTTGTAGTGCAGATTTGCATTGCCCGCTTGCTTGCTTGGCCAAAAAGGGCGTATGCGTTTTCTCCTGAATATATTCAGGAGAAAACGCATACGCCCTTTTTGGCCAAGTGCATCATTGTCGAAGTTGTGCCCCTCTTCCTGTGCTTTAAAGGCGATTCCAACGTACCTCTTGAAATCTGTTTCCTGCTATTCTGCCTCGCTTTCAAGTCGGCCTCGTTGCCTTCCCTCAACAGATTTTTGGACGATAGTTGTCCTTTATTACTCGGCCAGTTTGTGAATTGCTGTGCCCCTGAGCTCCATTTTTCAACTCGTTTTTGGTGAGCTGACCGCAAGTCCAAAATTTTGGTTCAGGACCTATACTGGTTCCCGGTGGGTGGCTGAGAATTTGGTTAATTCTTCTTCCTGCCGGGAAATTACAGTGATATGTGCCCGTCCAAATGCCTAACAGCTACTCTCTCATTGGTTCTCCCTCTTCCCTTTCATCCTCTGCCAAAATGGCAACCTGTGCGAACCAAGAGGTTAAAGGGGCTGTCTCTCCAAGTTGGGAGGTTGATAGTAAAGCAGACGGAAAATGAAACCGGAGCACCAGGAGAGGGACTATTCGTTGAGTTTTAGAAACCTTCCGTATTCACAGTGTGTCCGTTCTCTAGGTTTCCCGCACATGTTATAGCTGTAGTAATATTCCCTTCAACCTGGAGAGTTCGGACCCATGGAATGGGTGCCATGCATTATTGCTTTAAAGGGTCTGCATTTGCTCACCCAATCTCACCAATCGTCTCAGTCCCAAGTGTCCCTCCTTATGCCACATCCAGCTGTCGTTGTAGATAGGGTCATTCCAGGTTGCATCAGAGACCCTGAAGGAATTGTAAAGAATTTCCCAGTTTTTTCTTTTGTTTTTGAAATTCCTTTTTATAGTGGGTTTGAGCTGATTCTCGCTGCCATGTTTATGCCAGTCTAGGCACACTTGATTCCCTTATAGAGACATATCAATACATAGGTTTTAAGATTCTTAGTAGTCAGATATATTCCTCTGCGGGAAATATGGTGTTTTGAGTCCCTTTCACTGAGGACGGTGTAGGTCTTGTCTATTCCATAGTTGGTTTTTGGAAAGGTACCTGTGCGTATATCAAACTCTTCTTTTATGCATCACCCCACCTCTCCTTCCCCCTTAAACAGGCATAAGAGTGTTTTCTAAATGTGAGACACTGTTCTCTTTCCTAACTCAGTTCAAGTGCAGCCATGTTTACAGGACCTTCATAAGTGATATCTTATGATAAGTTTCTTTTTCTGTGTGACATATTTCACTTAGAATCATCGTACCTGAAACCACCCATTTTGCTGCTACTGGTCTTATGACTTTGATTTCATGGCTGAAGGATATTCCATCGTACGTAAGTACCACAATTTTTTGAACCATTTTTATATATTCTGGGATACTTAAGGTGTATCCAAGTTGAGGTCCTTGTATGCAGTGCAGCCCTAAATTTTGGGGTGGCTCTGTATTATTGATTTTCAGTTTTCCCCAGGTATATTCCCTAGACTGGTAGTGCCCTTGGCTCTGTAGCTCTGTTCTTTACTTGTTTTAGGGAACAGAATGCACTCCTCCAGAGAGGCAGTTGGCAATTTACATCCCGCCCATCAGCATAACAAGGCTCCCTGTTCTCCAGGGCCTGTCTTGCCTTTCTTGTTCTTACACATTTTGTGGATGTCCCTTTTGACCGGTGGGAAGTGATACTTCTTTGTAGTGCAGATTTGCATTGCCCGCTTGCTTGCTTGGCCAAAAAGGGCGTATGCGTTTTCTCCTGAATATATTCAGGAGAAAATGCATACGCACTTTTTGGCCAAGTGCATCATTGTCGAAGTTGTGCCCCTCTTCCTGTGCTTTAAAGGCGATTCCAACGTACCTCTTGAAATCTGTTTCCTGCTATTCTGCCTCGCTTTCAAGTCCACCTCGTTGCCTTCCCTCAACATATTTTTGGACGATAGTTGTCCTTTATTACTCGGCCAGTTTGTGAATTGCTGTGCCCCTGAGCTCCATTTTTCAACTCGTTTTTGGTG